>NC_052356.1:27297153-27597153 GCF_009727055.1 Benincasa hispida
TCCTCTCACTATAGATATATTATGTCCACTCGATATAACCATGATTAGTAAGTCAATCCTTCACAGGTTGTTCGTAATAACGGCTGGGTCAAATCTCTATTTTACCCCCGAACTTATCTTTTGTTCCTTAAGTCCTCAATGATCCCCTAATGAACAATTGTTTTGTGATCCAATCAATAAAACCGAGACCCTCTTGGGCCAATGAGAGGGTGAGACCCCTTGTTCAAGACCCAAAATTAGCACTTAAGGAAACAACCTCTCTACTATCCCAAAAAACGGGTAAGAGAGAATTCCGTCTGGCACCCTATGTTCCCAGCTATCTATCCGGTCTTATCCTTGAAATGGAAGGTTTATTGAGCCCGCGCTGTTGAGCCAACCCTCACCTATGCAAATCTAAGGATAATTCCAAATAACAGGTGTTCATAGTTAGCTTAGAATTAAGGTCAATTTACCTAGGTCATCGCTTTGAAATAGTCAGTCGTAAATAGTAAACAACGTTATAAAGTAAGAGTGACTAATTTCGTGGTCCGATCTTGTACAAACCCTTTTGCACTAGGACACTCCCACTCCTCATGTCCCAACATGAATGAATTAGGATCACTTCGTTTGTAGCACTTTACAACTCCTTGTAACAACTACAGAGCTGGCCACATCCAATAGTGTTATCAGAATAAGGTACCCAACCTTATTCATGTACTATAGATCATTTTGACTATTTACTCGAATTTGATCCACCTTTTTGTCTTCACATAAAGTTCAAGTACTCATCCAATAGTCAATGGACTTTCAGGTTTATTGGATTTTTATTAAGAAAAACGTCTATTCAATAACACATTATTAAACTTTCAAAATAAGTTCCATTGTTTACATACCACGAGTTTTAGGACATAAAACCCAACAGGTTAACATACTCCTAAAACTACTTCCAACTCATGCGACAAATAACCTTTCAATCTCAGGGTCAATATCAAATTCGGGTGCAACACCTGCACTCAAATATTGTTTGCAACTTGGTCACACAAGCTACAATACGCGTAAGAGAAAAAAGGTGCCAGCGAAAACACAAAACATAAATAAACTATTAGATGCCAAGTCCCCGGAAACGGCACCAAAATCTTGTTGCGGGAAATGTAAGTTTTGTTTTGTTGATGATTTGATATGCTGATCATGCATTGATAAGAAGAATATATGTTAATGGTATATGCGATGATTACACGATAATCTAAAGGATATGCAGTATGCGTTAATCGTTTATGCGATGACCATGCGTTCCTACCATAAGTTTTCTTGCTCTCTCGCCAAGTATAACAAGAACGCAAGTTTCTCAGGATGATCCGAGGTCGAACATGGGGACTTGCATGATTTTTGTAAAGTAATGTGTTTAAGGCGGGGAATAAAATTAAAAAGAAAGAAGTTAATTAACTCTGCGCTACTCCTACTCCTAACTAAACAGACTGAGCAATGGAAGTTTGATTATGAGAATTGGTAGAGATGCAGCAACGGTTAACGCGTAATAAGATGCATAGAGAAGTAGAATTGTGGAGGGGATAAATTCATTGCTTCATTAAGCTTGGTCGCAAGGGTAATCCCAGCTTGCCACATTAACGCATCGCACACCTCTCGGTGGTCAGCCACATGCTTATATCTCTATAACGCATGGTTGCATTGAGCATAAGATTATTCCTATCTCTAGGAACACTGCTTACTTTGCTTAGTGTGTTCCACTACTTACCCTCTCGAGCAGTTGGTTGTAGCTACCCAGCTCATAGGCAAGAATTGTGACAGCCTCGCAATAAGCAGAAAGGATTGACTTACTATACTCGCGCAACGTACACCTCTCGGTGGTTTGCTACATGTGTCATATCTCTATACCACATGATTGAGTATGCGATAACTCTTGCAATAAACACTTAATTAATTGCGATGAAAGTAAAAGATGATAAAGTAGAAGAAGAAGATAAAGATTGTGTTGAAGGAACTAAAGAGATACATCGATTACAAAATATTAATGTCTTAAGAAAAAATGTAATCCAAGACAAAGATAAGAAGAAAGGTGGAGGGCCAGATGCAGACAATCTCTTGCTTCCATCAGATGTATGTCAAGACTGCCATTGTTACCATAGATGGGTGGTGGAGTTGTCTCTCTCGAGCTCTATCTCCAGTGAAGCTCCAGTGTCACTCGGAAAGGGTTGTGAGTGAAGAAACTCTTATTCAAGAGTACCTATGAGCGGAAGTGGATCTTTCCAATTCATTGTGATAGAATAACCACATATACATTCAAACATACTAATATGCATTCATAATGCTAAAGAGATCAAGAGATGATACCAGATGAAGATTTCTTCTTCACAGCGAGTCTAAAACCCAACCTTCTACCTCGAACAATCACCACTCGAACAGAAAGAAACGGAGATGACACTACCACTCAGACCCCGCAGTATTCTTGGAGTGAGAATCCAAAGTGTGGGCTTTGTTCGGATTTGGTAGAAGGAAGAAGGAAGAGAGATCATACACAACGATCAAGCAAGTGGGAGATAAGGTCGTCTATCACATAGACAAGATGCTTGATCGTTTAGGTGAAGTATACGATCGTGTAGGAAAAAGTAAGCGATCATCTAAATGACCGTGTAGGAAAGGGTAAGCGATTGTCTAAACGATCGTGTAGGAAAAAGTAAGCGATCGTCTAAAAGATCGTTTAGTAAATATCGAGAGCTAAATGATTGCTTAGGAAAAGGTAAACAGTCATTTAGTTAATAGCGCACGAAGGTGTAATCGTTAAGCGATCGCTTAGCAACATCATATATGTAAACGATTGTGCAAACACTATTTTATAGGCACTGATTTTCTAAGCTGTGACACTCTCTTTAACACAATGTCCGCGACTCTCATGCTTAACACACCGTTAGCTATTTATGCATCTCAAAGTGATCTTTCAATACACTTATCTGTTATTAGAACAGAGACGTCGTCCCATTTCCTTTATAACCGTCCAATGAATGTGATCTCATCATATTCATAACATATAAATTAATATCATATATTAATTATAATATTTTTCACTACTAGATATAAATCATATTTATATCCAATTTTCTCCATATTAATGTATCTCATACATAAAGTTAATTATATCATATTTAATTAACTCGTTCAATTATATCATATATAATCGAACTCCCTCTTGTCAATTTGAACATTTCAAACTGACCCAAAATCTGACTCTCAACTTGTATCCAAGCTAATATGGCTCGAAGCTCCAATGGTACGTGAATAACTGACTAAACTCTTTAGTCACGATATCCACCATCCGTTAACTGTCAGGCATTTACTAAAGATCGACAGTTGAATTCTTCTTGCCATAGATATATTTCTATGTCCATTAAATATAACCAATCATCAGTACGATGACCCTTCACAGATGCTCGTAATTACAACAGGCCAACTTACTGTTTTGCCCCTGTAATTACATCTTCCTTCTTAAGTACCACTGATCCATCTAATGAACAATACAACATAGTCCTACTACTGTCTCTTATACACATCTAGATGTGTATAAGAGACAGGAACACCTCTTGGGCCATGAGAAGGTGCGTGACGCCACATCGTTCAAGCTCCGGGATCAGCCCTTAAGAGAGCAATCTATCTACTTACCCCTACTTTGGGGAAGGAGTGAACTCTATCTTGTGAAGTTGAGTTCCCAACTCCTAAATCAGATGAATCCCCAAAATGGTAGGTTTGAGTCGGCACTCTGGCCACTCGCACCCATGCAAATCAAAGGACTACCCTCAATGGCAGGAGTTACCAACTCACTCAGGATTGAGGTCATGTTACCTATGGTCATCCTAGTGAAGTGAAGTCTTAGTCATGAACAGAGTTATATGAAAAGTTAACACTTCGAGGTCAGGTCTTATACAAACTCTTTGTATAGGATGCCCCCGCTCGCATGTCCACTATACCAATGATCAGATCAGACCATCTGTGACACAACATTTGTAACAATTCCACAAAGCGGGCTGCGTCCGTAATGTTACCAGGATAAAGTTTCCCTCCTATAACCATATACTACAGACCATTTTGGTTATCACTCAAGACATGATCCACTTGTATGTCACTACATACATGCTTAAGTTACATAAAGACAACCAGGGATATTAAGTTTATTGGTTTATGGTAAAAAAAAAACATCTAAATGTGCAAAGTCAAAAGGTGAAGTAAATATCATATATATTATACATCACAAGTGTTCGTACAAAGTTGTTTACAAACTACAGAACACGAGATTTTAGGGCACAAACCCCAACAGTGAGAATGAAAAACTCTTAAAGACTATTAGCTCATGCTCTCATCTGTGATCACAAGAATCTGCCGATAGAGACTCGAATGTCGTCAATTTGGCTATAAGGCTCTATTTATAGAGCTCAAACATCAACACACATTGGTAGTCCCACTCTGCATCACTGCCATTTATAACACGGTAGGTGAAATGTCATCATCATCTTATCTCTTTGATACTCCCAAGGTATGTGTTCATGATTGTTTCTTCTGAAGTATCAGCACATTCCACCCATTTTACGATCGACCTTCTATCATGGTTATCACTCTATAGTTGCAGCATTCCATGCGATGAACTGGTCTTCATGAAGATCAACTTTGCAATGGTCTGGGATCAATGCATGCGATTGATTCCTGTGATAGCTACAAAAATAGACATTTTAAAGCAAAATAACGCATGATATAGGGTTAGTGGGGATTTTCAGTGTTGATCGACACAAGCTCACTTTTCCACATGAAGTCTTATCAATATTAATGCATATTCTGCTCATCAACCCTCATAATTCTAAGTAAAAGGCTATAATAGTTTGTATTTCTACAAGTTATCAGGTACTCAGCCTTATCCATCTACTACAAATCGTTTTGGTTATTATTTAAACAAGATCCACTTGTATGTCTCTACATACTTGTTTAAATTACATGAAATAACCTTGGATCTTAGTTTATTGGATTAAGTATATGTCTATAAAATAACACTTATTTTATTAACAACAATATGTTTATACAACAAACTACGAGATTAGAAAGAGATTTAAGACACTAATCCCAACAGGAGTAACAAAACTGCCAACCCCATGCACACGTCCATGCCTTTCTTGAGTACCCAAAGCTTGTGTTAAGACATCATTGGGAGAATGATGTTTGTGGCACAATGAATCTGTATTATTTTTTGAGATCTCATCCTAAAAGAAATGAAATTTAATATAATTAAGATATATGTAAATTTAATACTTGTCTTACTATTCGGTTGATGACTTCTTGAACATCTTCATTGTCGTATTCTTCTTTCTTATTAACTCGAGCCTTCTTTCACAGGTTAGCTTGATCGAAATCACTTTCATTTGAAGATACTTTCTTCTACATTCAAATAAAGAAAAAAATTGATATTGTGATAAATTTAAGAATCTTGAGAACATATACTAAATTCTTACCATCTTTTCAACAAGGTAGCATAACCTTTCCTTAAAATTCGATGATTGTACTTATTCTTAGATCGACATTCTAGTTGCAAGAGTCTTTTTTCCTATACAAACGTAATGATTATTAGTAGGAATGAGATAACAAAATTAAATTAATAATATACCTGAAACTTTACACACAATCTCGATCTTACAAACTCTTCCCAATGACTTTGATCAATAAATGAGTACTTTTCTGGTGGATTTATTAGAAGTTGAGGTTCATCTTTAAATGGCATAATGTATTTTGTTGTTAACCAATTCTTAATCTGACGAAAAGCTATGCCTGCAGTTTTCATAATGTTCTTCCTAGATCTTGTATCAATTACAAAGGCGGCCTAAACATTGAAAAGTTAGTGAAAACATTACATATACATCTACAATATTATCAAGATAAAAAGTTGAATATATATACCTCAACTGTACTATATATCTTATCTTTCAACTCAATAGGCACATGTCTCCAAGATGTATATATAATAGGTACACATTAATGCGTAGAGAACCCAATTAAAGACTTTAACTTAGCTCCATTTTCACCAATGGGTACACCATCTTCATTGTATTCCACAAACTTCTTTTCTCCCACACTCCTAATACGTGTTACATCAAACATAATAGTAGCTCCTCATTCTCTCTTCTTTTGATTGGTGGTTTTATTTGACCTAACAACTACTATTTCTTTGTCATCAAGCTCTAAATCTTCGTCACCCACTGTACTATGCTCCATGTGGTGTATAAATCAAAAACTGAAATCAAATTTAAGAAACAATTAGCATTTTATACATATCAAACAAACAAAAACTCAAATGTAATTGATAAAATTATAAATTAAAAAAATAATTATCATATTACACAATATAAAACCTACCCATAAAATGTTATGAAGGTATCCATGTGTCTTCACAATTCGATCGTATACATGTTGACATGTTCTCATCCAATTCATTATGTACATCAACATTCGACATATCATTGGGTATTCCTTGACAGTGTAATATTGTATCTGTTGGGTTTTATGTCCTAGAAACTCGCAGTTTGTAAAATGATAAATATTTTCTATAATTAATATACTTGTTATTGATTTCATAAATTGTGTGAAAGTCTAAATCTAATAAACTAAGACCCATTACTATTGTATGAGTACTTGAACTTTATGTGGAAACATAAGAGTGGATCAGGTTTGAGTAAATAGTCAAAATGATCTATGGTACATGAATAAGATTGGATACCTTATTCTGGTAACATCATTGGATGCGGCCTATTCTGTAGTTGTTATAAAAAGTTGTAAAGTGCTACATACGATGTGATCCTAATTCATACATATTATGACATGAGAAGTGGGGGTGTCCTATGCAATGAGTTTACAGAAGAACAAGACCAAAAAATAAGTCACTCTTACTTTATAACGTTGGTTACTGTTTAAGACTGACCATTTCACCTAGATGACCTAGGTAACTCGATCTTAATCCTGAGCTAACTATGAACTTCTGTTTATTCGGGATTGCTCTTAGATTTTCATAGGTGGGGGTTGGCTCAACAGTGCCGACTCAATAAGACTCCCATTTCAAGGGTAAGACCGAATAGATAGGGACATAGAATACAAAATGGAGTTCACGCCTACCCGATTTAGGAATAAAAGAAAGGTTGTTCCCTCAAATATTGAATCCAGGTCTTGAATAAGGGGCCCCACCCTCTCATTGGGTTGAGAGAGTTTGGTTTAGTGATTGGATTACAAACCAGTTGTTTATTAGAGGATCAATAGGGACTTGAGGAAAAAGACGTAATCTCGGGGGTAAAACATATATTTGACCCAGCCGTTATTACGAAAAACCTGTGAAGAGTTGACTTGCTGATTATGGTTAAATCATGTGGACATAATATATCTACAGGTAAGTGCAACTATGGGCTTTAGTGAAGTGACTCATAAATTTACGAATGGGAATTAATTTGGTCTAATGAATTTAGCCAATTAATCTCGAATCATTGGAGCCCATGATCTGTAGGTCCGCGAGGTCCCCCTACTAGCTCGTAACGGACTAGCTCTAGAATAGCGTGATAAGTTATTTTGAATCGTTCAAATTAGAATTAAGGGAATTAGTAATTATATGAGATATAATTACATGTTTGATTTGAGAATTAAATGGAATAGGAGAATTTATATATTTAAATATGATTTAAATATATAAAGATGGATTTGTGTAAAAATTAATTTAATATTTGATATTAAATTAATTAAGTTTTATCTAAAATTAATTTATGAAATTAATTTTATTTTTCAATTTTAAAATCGATTTTTGAGAGATAAAATTGGAAAATTTGAAAACAAAACACAAATGAAAAAATTGGGTTTTCCATTATCCATCACCTAAGTAGCTCGCACAATTAGCATCAGCTTTGCCTTGTCTTCTTCAAGCACGAGCTGCAACTCATGCAACTCTTTCCTTTGCATGTTGATATGCAATATAATGAAGAGTTTGGAGTGAAATTCGGTGATGTAATCTATAGAGAATTTTAGAGAAAATTCGGGTTGAAGAAAGGGTTCTTCAACAATATTGCTGCAGTGAGCTTTCTTTCTTCATCCCTTGATTTAAGCTTGTTTTGAGTCCCACAACTCAATCTAGAGCACCAAGAGAATAGTGGGGAAGATCTTGAGGTGGTATGCAATAAGATTTGGAGAAGATAGTAGTTGGAGAAGGACCTTTGAAGAAGTTCTACAAGAGGTATGTCTTGAAACTCACTTGTTTTCTGCAAGAGCATGCTTTATATTTTGCCAAAACTAGTGAATTAGAGTGCTTAAATGATCCTTATTCTTCTGTTGTTGCTGATAAAATTCTACAGTATCTCCAAGTTCATCATCATTATATCTATCACAGAGTCCCTTTGTGGTGGGGTAAGTACAATTGACCATCTAACATCACTTGGATCCTCAACATAAAATACTTGTCTTGCTTGGGTTGCTAGTATAAAAGAATCAAACTTGTGACCTATTCTAATTAAATCAACTAAGACAAAACCAAGCTCATCAATTTTGATACCACTACTATTGTCAACCCAATCACATCTAAACACATCAACATTAAACGTATGATAATTTAGTTTCCATGTCTCTTGTATCACTCCATAAAAAGACATATCTCCAATGATGGGATTTTTTTCTTTTAAACTAGACACTTGCATCATTTTTGCAACTAAACTAACTCCACTATTTTGTCACTTCGATCCTTATCACAAGATTTTTTTTGATAGCGACATCCATTAATTACATTACTTCTCTACGTAATCACAAAAAGATGAGGACCATGAGCAATCCACCTCAAGTTATCTGAAACTTCAGTATTTCCCATTTCAAGCTCAATTGCAACCTACCATGAGAATTTCCATTCCAACTCAGGCATTAAAATGTGTATGTAAAGCAGTAGTTTGAACATTTTACCTCTTCTCGTCGCCAAGATATAAAAGTCCGATTATGTTCCTCTTGAATCCATTTCTGATTTTTGGACTTATTTCGATGTTGCAATTGCAAAGTCATCATATGTTTTCTTTGAAGTGAACATTAAAACATTGTATAGTTAGATTTATATCATAAAACTAAATGAAAAAATAAAACCAAAATCATTGAAAAAACTTACTCTAAATATGGTTGCACATCAATTGTATTTTCCAAAACATACCAATGAGCTTGATATAAAGGTTCTTGTTCAGGTTTGAAAGAAACTCCTTTGGACAATGGTCTACTAATATTTGAATTGTCTAAACAGTCTTGTGAATTATGAGTGCCAATCCCAATAGGATCTACTCCAGATAGGAAATCAAAACAAAATTCAAACGCTTCTTCTACTGTATAGCTTTTAGCAATACAATCTTCTGGACAATATCTATTTCTCACGGAGTTTTTAATGACTTTCATGAATCTTTCAGTGGATACATCCATCATAGATATATAGCCCACAAAGTTTGACTTCCATAACTATGCGTACTGTGAGATGCATCATAATTGTGAAAAATGAAGGAGGAAAATACTTCTCCAATAAACATAATATAAACACAATATCTTCTTCCAACTTTTTTAATTGTTGCACGTCTAGGACCTTGTTGCTTACCGAATTGAAAAATATACACAATCGAGTTATGGCATACAAAACGTGTTTTGGTAGCACTGCTCTTATCACAATAGGAAATAATTGTTGTAAGAGCACATGACAATCGTGAGATTTTAAACTATTAGGGCATGCATGAATCTTCTCATATTCCATTCCTAGTGTACTAAAGTTTTCCTTACTTCATACATTGAATTTGGGAGCTCATTGCTAGTGGGCAAAATTTCGTTTAAGGTTTTGAGTAGTTCTGAAAAACTAGTATCACTCCATCCATATCTAACTTTTAAATTATACAATTTGACTAATGTAGACAACTTAGCGTATTTTTTGCACCCTTCGTATAATGGTTTTTCAACATCATTAAGCAACTTCTCAAATCCATTCGGATCTCTTGAATATTCCTTGTGAGCAACTTGAACCATTTATTTTAAACTTCCAATATCAGTCTCTTCATACATATGGGTGTCAAACTTAGAAGATTCTCCACAAAATGATGAGTTAGGAAGTTTTTCCCCATGCCAAAATTTTTTTTATAACTTTCTTCAATCGTATTGATATATAAATGATCTCTAATATCCTTGCTACTATGCTTTTCACAATTCCCACATTTCAAACAAGGACAACAAACATAGGAGCTATTTATATTAGAAAATCCAAATTTTATGAAGTTTTCCACACCCAATTCATAATCTTTGGATAATTTACTCTTGTGCATCCATGATTTATCCATGATTGTAAATCTAGTATGAAAAGATGATAAACAATGATCAACTTCAAAAAAACAAGTTGTGGAAAACAAATAAGTTCCCAATACATACAATTTGTCATTTCTAGCTCTACAACATTCCAACCTCAAGAAATTAGTAAGACAAATCAGCGAACCTCGAGGAAAATCAGAGAACAAAGACAAACACATCTAAAATAATTGAACCCAAGGTGTAATCAAACCTCAAAAAATTGAACCCAAGGTATGCACGTGCTCTAGTGTGCTAAACATATATTAATTTTAATAACTAAAAATTGAATCCAAGTTTTGCAAAGCATTACTTAGTTCATAAAGCCCTAACAAATTAGACACATTGACATATCTAACTTTAACAAGTATTTAATTAAAGAAAAGTGGCAAGTTCTTGCAAGTTTTCTAAAATTAAAGCCCTAACTTCGGCATAACATTGAATTAAAGTGGCAATCCCAACTTTGGCAGGTTCTTTGAAATTCAATCTCATTCAAGAACAATATGAGAATTTATTATGAGATTCAAGAATATACATGAGAGATTAAACCCTAACTTTGAAAGTTCAAGCCTCAAACCAAAAAAATCAAGCCATAACTTTAAAGTTCATGCCTCAAACCAAGAAAATCAAGCCCTAACTTTGAAACTCCATGCCTCAAACAAAGAAAATCAAGAATTAAACCCAATCTAAACAAGAAAATCAAGATTAAGTCCTAAATTTGAAAGTTCATGCCTCAAATCTACTTACCTCAATGAAGAATCTCTTCAAGATTGAAGGAATAACAAATATGCATCAAAGGGAAGTGAAAAACCAAGAAGATTTAGAGTGTATTGCGCAAAAAAATCGACTAAATCTGCTGAAATTTCTTTTAAATCTGTCTGATAGTGTGCGATGCTACTAAAAGAGCGTTGCAACACTGTTCGCGAGGCACACAATTTTCCCATCAAAACCCATAGCGTTGCAATACTATTGAAAGCGTTGCAACGCTGCGTGCATGAGGCGCGCGTGTTTTTCTTTTTTCTGTCAAAATACGTAGTGGTGCAACGTTGCCCTATATATTCTACAATTCTTGACATTTTTAAAACGTCAAAAATCCATTAATTGAACCTGACACTTTTACGTCAAGTACTGTATTTTCTAGGAAAAATGCACAACCTCCACTTTTTAAAATCAATTATTGACCGTTTTTTTCTTTAAAATCATCTATTTCTTGACATTTTTTCATAAAAATGTCAAATATTTAAAATTGCAAACATCAAGAAAGGTAGTTTTTCTTGTAGTGATTGTCATTAGATCCTATAATCTTTCTTATTCTTCGATAGATGAAGTTAACTCTTCCACCTAAAATTGCCATCATGAACTTGGTACATAATAAACATACATAAATTATTCAACAATAATGTGACCTATCAAGCTAAAACAATATCTTCTATTTTTATTGGTCTTAGAATTTCTTGTATTAAATATATAGCACCTCATTATGCTTTATTTTATATTATTATAATATATTAACTATCAAGCTATGCATTTACAGTGTATACATTAGATAACCCAAATGGATAAGAGAGCATATTTGGAATTTAAAATTCATCGGGAAATAACTAATTTAAAATAACTATCAAGCTAAAACAACATGAATTAATATATACCCAAGCTTTGTGTTTTACGAGCTGTGCCATGTAATTAAAGCACGACATTTATTGACAGTTCATGTAATATATCTCAAATTTAGCAATATATAATACTATGTACAAATATTATATACACTAAATTTATCTTGATGTCATATTAAATTATATCTAGATATATTAAATTATAAACCTATATAAAAAACAAAGGTCATTTACAAAAGAGTCCCAACATGCATAAATGATAGGTCATTCGATATATCATTCCAAGAATTGATATATTTATGAAATATAAATACAGCAACTAGTCATCACCATCCTTATTGTGATCCACCAAAGACGATTGTCCTATGATATTATAAGTTAATTTGAAAAGAAAAACTTTTGATTAGGCTAAAATTAGGAACAGGCCCGTCCCAAATGAGATGGGACTTATGATACTTCTAAAATATTTTATAACAAAGATAAATTTGTAAATTTTGTGGTTTTTTAGGAATAATAAATTACAATTGAATTTCTATAGATGATAAAAAAAAACGAAAACTAAAAGGTTTGATATTTAAGAGAGCGAAATGAGAGGTGAAGAGAGAAAAGTGTTTTCTAACTTCTATTTGTTCTCTAAGTACCATGCCAACCACTTAATAGTTTTCTTTTATTTTTTTGGAAGGTTAAAGCAACTTTTTCAATTTGGAATTCTAAATTTTGGAGCTCTTTGATGGGTCACAGCCACACACACGCTAACCGTCGGATCTGATTTAGAATAAAACCATAAAATATGATAAATTAGTTTGAAAAAAAAAAAAAGCTAAAAGCTAATTATATGCTATAATTTTTTATATTAAAATTAGGGGAGAAAAAAAACTGTCACAATTGTAGCGATTTGAGTCTTCATTGTCCACCGTATTTCCAATCGGGGTGGAGATTTCTTGTAGTCGCATTGTCCACCTGAAAAATATGCTAAGTTATTCGAAATGAGGAGTGAGGAAGGTGGAAGGAACAAGGAAGATTGAAAAAGAAGCAAATGGAAAATGAAAAGTCCTTCTTTGGAAGTTTGGAGATTGGGAAATGGGAAAAGTAAAAGGCCAAAGGGTAACTCTAGTTTCATATATTAATATAATAAAAGAATATTTTAAGATACTTTAATTTTCTTATTTATAATAATGGCATAAGTGTTATAATTATTAATATTATCAGTCGAGGTCGGTTCGGTTCTTAACCGTATTTTGAGAAAACAGATCCGACTAGTTGGCCTTCAACCCTCAATTTGATCGATTTCAGTCGTTCGATTCGGTTTTTTGGCCATCCCTACTCACCCTTAATAAATAGGAGTCTTCTCCCTCATGTATAAGAACAACTCAAATGATACTTTTACTTCAAGAATTCTCCAAGATTGTTAGTCTTCACCAAATCGAACCAAGAACAACCAAAAAGCTCCAACAATCAACCAAGAAAACCTCAGCAACCGAAGGCAGCCTTAAAATCTTCAACAAGGCCAAAGAATAATCAACAAGATCTACCAAGAAACCAATAAAATAACCAGCAATTCATACCAAGAAACCAAGAACTAACAAGATTCATGAAAGAGTTCTAATACCTAATCATGTTCATTACCAAACTACAAGCTCCAGATTATTCACAAATAAGACCAATGCCACAACACTTGATGGGTTTAGATTCTGAATCATCCGAGGAAAAAGTACTAGTCCTCGACCTATTTATCCTTCAAGATTTCAACCTCACTATCATGCAGAAAATCCTTTATTATGAAGGTAAATTCCTCCCATTCAACCACAAAGATATGGTAATCAAGATTATTTTCAAGGTTGGCAAGATCAGCCATATTAGAAGCAAGAAACTGACTACAAAATGAAAATCAATATTTCAACATACAATGGAAAGATGAACATTGAAGTCTTTTTAGATTGAATAAAAAATGTGGAAAAATTCTTGGATTACACGGGAACTTCGGAAAACAAGAAGGTTAAACTAGCTTCTTTGAAACTAAAGAGTGAGGCATCAGCTTGGTGGGATCAAATGCAAGGCAACTGACGTGCTTATGGGAAACGATCTATAACTAGCTGGCCAAAAATGTTCATTTCTTTGCTTGGAGATACTGGCTTGTTCGACGGGTATTTAGATACCTACGCCACTTGGAATCTTGATGAACTTGATGAAATTTATATACTACCCTTGTTTTTGCACATAGTTTCTATACTACCCTATTTTTACAAAGATTTTTAAAAATGGGCCCTAAAATGACACTTAACCTGGAATAGTATTAAGAAAGCCGACTTGGTAACAAAGAAATTTGATAAAAATAGAATAGGAGAAACAAAAGAAGACATTAGAAACGAAGCTAACACTCGAACGACCAAGAAAATTTGATAAAAATTATGGAAACTCCAAATTCTTAAAATTTCGCTGAAATTTTTCCCGCGAATCAATATCCCTGAGATTCAAAGAAGACACAAGTTCCCACAATCAGGAAACTTCTCTAAAAAAAACCCATCCTTCGACAGGTCCAACACCTCCAAATTACAAACCCTGTAAATATCGTCGGCGAGACCTCGCCGGAAAGTTGATGCTTCAATGCTTGAAAAACTCGAGTCCTCGCCAATGTATCCCACAATTCACCACAAAACTTTTTGGAGGTCAAATCCAAGGATAGAGAAATTTGGAGTGCCCACACAAATTAGTGGATATGGAATAAAATTTCAACGCTTGCAACCAAGCTTTCCATGGTATTGAAGGGGAGAGAAGATGAAGAGGGAAGCAAGGAGGAGAGAGGATGAGAATTGGGAAGCGGAAAGAGAGAGGTAAGAGAATGATATTTCTTTTTCTTTTTTCTTTTTTATGAAAAATGACATATTAGTAATAAAGATAATAAAAAAAAAACTTAATTAATTTAGTAGGGACCTTTTGAACATATTTATTAAAATTAAGGGGCTAAAATAGTCAATTTGAAACCTTAGGGATCAAACATATGCATTCCTTAAAATTTGAGGACTAGAAAGGTATTTTTTTTTCTAAAAATTAATCGATTAGATCAAAAGCTGAAAATTTCATTAGATATAGAATTAAAATTTATATAAAATAGATGATAAGAGTATCTTCCTTCCCTTTCTTCAATTATAACTAAAAGCCAACTCTACCTTTCCAAAGGATTGAGACTCTGCATCACAAGTTCTCTTATAGAATAACTAGCTACCTAACACAACCACCAACCCACAAAATACAAAGCTATAGTAACTTGATTGACCACTAAGTTTCCTCTTCGATAATATAAAGCTATAATAATTATAAGGTTTCAAATATAATAAAAAAGCCAAACTATTTATAAGAATGGTAAATTTTGAATTGCCAAAAATGGATTAAATAATACAATAAAAGCAACGTAAAATGACTAATAGCCCAGCCCATCACACAAAAAACTCCCTGCGTGTGAATGAATCACCGAAAAAAGGGAAAAATGTGCGACTTCTCAATTGACTAAAAATCAAGCTAAACGATCAAAACTGGCCAAACCGAGGGTCGGAGGCCATTTTTTCAAAAAAAAAAACGGTTGTGGTCGGTTTTCTCAAAATGTAGTTAAAAATAAAACTGACTCCGATCGGCTATAACACTGAACCATCCGACCCCTGACCGATAATAATTATTATAATTTATAAAATTTATTAATAATAATATACTTTTATTATAAAGAATAAAATTCGAATATCTTAAAATGTTTCTTTTTATGTTATTAATATATCAAATCAAACTAAATTAATAATTATTACTCTTTCACTTTTCCCACTTTCCCAACCTCCAAAGTCCAAAGGTCTTGTCTTTTCATTTTTCATTCCATTTTTTCTTCTCTTCTTCTTCTTCAATCTTCCTTCCTTTTTTGGTGTTCTTCTTCACCTTCCTCGACGAGTGCACACACCTTCTTCTTCAATCTTCATAGTTTTAGATTTTATGTCCTAAAACTCGTGGCATGTAAACCATAAACTTAATATGTAAATCGATTTTAAAATTTTGATTCAATAAAATTGTTATTGAATATATGAATTGTTTATTTCATTTTAGAAATAAATCCAATAAACTAAAAGATCTATGGCTATTACATGAGTATTTGAACTTTATGTGTAGAGACATAAGAGTGTATCAAGTTCGAGTAAATAGTCAAAATGACCTATAGTATATGAATAAGGTTGAGTGCTTTATTCTGGTAACACTATCGGATGCGGTACACTCTGTAGTTGTTACAATGAGTTATAAAGTGCTACAAACGAAGTGATCCTGATTCGTTCATGTAGTAACATGAGGAGTGGGGGTGTCTTCCACAATGAGTTTATATAAGATCGGACCAAGTAATAAGTAACTCTTACTTTATAACGATGTTTACTGTTTAAGACTGACTATTTCATAGTGATAATCTAGGTAACTTGACCTTAATCCTGAGCTAACTATGAACTCTTGTTTATTCGGGATTATCCTTAGATTTGCATAGGTGAAGGTTAGGTCAACAACGCCGACTCAATAAGCCTCCCATTTCAGGGGTAAGATCAGGTAGATAGCTGGGACATAGGGTGCAAGATGGAATTCACTCCTACTCACATTCAACGATAGTAGAAAGATTGTTCCCTTAAGTTCTAACTTCGGGTTTTGAACAAGGGGCCTCACCCTCTCATTGGCTCGAGAGGAATTCGATTTGTTGATTGGATAATTAACAAATTGTTCATTAAATGATCAGTGGAACTTAAGGAATAAAAGGTAATCTCGGGGGTAAGACAACTAGGGTTATCTTACTAACCATGGTTATATCAAGTGGATATAATATCTCTACAGTGACGGGAGTGCAACTACTGGGCTTTAATGGAGTGACCTGGTAGTTAACGAATGAGATTAGTTTGGTGAAAAGAGTTTAGCCAATTAATCTCGGATCGTTGGAGCCCATGATCTGTAGATCCATTAGATCTCCTACTAGCTCACAAACGGAATTAGCCTTAGAATAGTATGATAAGTTAATTTGAATCGTTCAAATTTGAATTAAGGGAATTAGTAATTATATGTGATATAACACATTTAATTATGAAATTAAACAAAATTGGAGAATCAATTAATATTTAAATATGATTTAAGTACTAATTTCATGAAGAGGGATTCATGATAATAGAATTGGTGACAAAATTAATTTAATATTTGATATTAAATTAATAGAATTGATTAAATTATTTAATTAATTATTAATTATTAATTTTATTATAAAATTTAATTTTTGTAAAATTAACAAAATTTCAATTTTAATTATAGAATGAAAACTGAAAAAAGATATTTATCTTGAAAATCAAATTCAAAATAAACATGAAATTGGAAATGGAAAATCGATTTTCCCACTTTCAAAAGCATCCATCTTATTCACCTCTCCACTACAAATCCAGCTCAAATTTGAAGGTGGAGCTGGTTTGATTTCATGCAATCAGCTTGCATGAAATCCTGCATAAAACACTCATGATTAAGCTGAAAAAAGACCATGCAATCTAGTGTATTTTGCTGAAGAAGTCTGAAGGTTGAAGAAGATCTTCAACTGTGAAAACCAGTTACTTTTCTCTATAATTCCCAAAATTTCAACTTATTTTGAGTCTCACAACTCAATCTAAGGCTACTAGAGGATTATAGGGAAGCTCTAGTGGTGGTTCACAACCAAATTTGGAGAAGATTGCAGCTGAATCTTATTGTTGAAGAAGATCTTCAAAGGTATGTTTAAAACTCTTTTGCCTTTTGATGAGCATGCTTACTTTAGAGCTAAAATTGATGAATTAGAGTGCTTAATAATTCTGTAGCTGAATTTCTTCAGCTGCACATTTATAAAAACTATCACATAGTGCCTCCTTCGGCGACATGCAGCAGTCTTCATTGGCGCCTCCTCTGGCTACGCAGTAGTGCACACACAGTTGGCCATGCGCAGCAACGTCACGCCCATGGCCACGATTTGTTTTCCTTTTTCTTTCTGTTTTTTTCTTAAGCACAACAATCTTCATAGCACAAAATATTTTTTTTGTTCTATTATTTTCAAGTTTTGTTTGCATTTTTTGTTTATCTTTGTATGTATATCCAAAAGTTTTCTTCTTCTTCTTCTTCTTTTTTTTTTTGGTATGTTTTCATATATTTTTTGTCAATTTTTTCTTTATTTTTTTGGTAATCTAATAATAGAGATATGTAAATTTGTAACATTCAAGTGAATGCTAATAATGGAAACCAATCTTCAAGTTAGAATTTAAAAAGTTTTGATTTTTTTTTTGTCAATTTGTACTTTAATTTTTGGTAATCTAACAGTGGAGATATGTAAGTTTGAATGATTCAAGTGAATGCTAAATAGTGGAAATATAATCAAACCTTGAAGTTAGAACTTACAAAGTTTTGAATTTTTTTTTTTTTTTGGTAAGTTTTCATATTTTTTTTTCAATTGTTGCTTTAATTTTCGGTAATCAAATGTTGAAGATATGTAAGTTTGTAACATTCAAGTAAATGCTAATAGTGGAAATATAATCCAACCTTCAAGTTAGAATTTAAAATATTTGGTGGAGGCTCTTATATGCACTCCGAATTGATTAAATTTAGACCCAACCAATCTTGACCTTTAGAATCAAGACATGAAAGAAGAGATTTAAAGCTTGGAGAAGATATTCAATTTATTTTTTAATTATTCGATTTTAATTTTTAATTATCAATTCTTCTTTTTGATTTCTAACTATCTACTCTATAGGATCTCGAGCTATCAGGGTGGAGCGACAAGTTGGAAGAGAGATATTTTATATAATTACGTTTGAATTTGGATGGATTTTTTGTGAATTTGAGGGGTACAACGACGCACAATGAAAACATGAATATGGAGAAAATATAATATAATAATTGTTAGTTTACAGAAACATGCAACGGAAGAAAACAGAATCATTAAGCATTCTAATTCCTCAATTTTGACATAAAAAAGCATGTTCATGGGCTATCAAGAGGGTTTCAATACATACCTTTGAAGATCCTCTTCAAACTCGAAATTCAGCTACAATCTTCTCAAATTCTTATTGTGGATCACCATTAGAGCTTTTTTACTATTCTCTAGGAGCCTTAGATTGAGTTGTGGGACTCAAAACAAGCTTGAACTTAGGGAAATTGTATGAAAGATTTTCTGGTTTTTCAAGAAGAACGACTTCTTCTACCTACAAAAACTCAGCAATTCAGCAATTGCATTAGCTTTTTCACTCAATCAAGAGTGATTTTATTACATGACTCTCATGCAAAACTGATCACTTGAAGTGATTCCAGTTATTCCTTGAATTTGGTGGTATAATTATGTGTAAGAAGGTGACTAACCTTCTTGCTTAAAAGTGGGAAAATCCCACATTTCCTTTTTGGTTTTGAAATTGATTTTCAAAATCAAAACTTTTTCCAATTTAATTCTTTAATTAAAATTGAAATTTTATTAATCTTACAAAAATCAATTCAATAATTAAGTTTTCTAATAAAATTAATAATTAATAATTAATTAAATAATTATATTAATTTAATATCAAATATTATATTAATTTGTCACCAAATCCATCACCATGAATCCCCATTCATGAAATTAATATTTAAATCATATTTATATATTAATCGATTCTCCAGTTATGTTTAATTCTAAAATTAAACGTGTAATTATATCATATATAATTACTAATTCAGTTAATTTGAATTTGAATGTTTCAAATCAACTTATCACGTTATTCTAAGGCTAATCCATTTGTGAGCTAGTAGGGGGACCTAATGGACCTACAGATCATGGGTTCCAACGATCCAAGATTGATTGACTAAACTCTTTACACCGAATTAACTCGAATTAACCCCTATTTATTAACTACTGGATCACTCCACTAAAGCCTAGTAGTTACACTCCCTCACTGTAGATATATTGTGTACACTCGATATAACCATAATAAGTAAGTTAACCCTTCACAGGTTGTTCGTACTAATGATTGGGTCAAAAGACTGTTTTACCCCGAGATTACCTCTTGTTCCTTAAGTTCCACTGATCCTCTAATGAAAAAATTTGTTTGTGATCCAATCAACAAACATAATCCCTCTCGAGCTAATAAGAGGGTGGGGCTCCTTGTTCAAGACTCGAAGTCAACACTTAAGGGAACAACCTCTCTACTATCTAGGAGTGAATTGTGTATTGCACCCTATGTCCCCAACTATCTACCCGTCTTACCCTTAAAATGGAAGGCTTATTGAGCCAGCGCTGTTAAGCCAACCCTCACCTATGCAAATCTAAGGATAATCCGGAATAAATAGGAGTTCATAGTTAGCTCAAGATTAAGGTTAAGTTACCTAAGTCATCATTTTGAAATAGTCAGTCTTAAACAGTAAACTGCGTTATAAAGTAAGAGTGACTTATTTTTTGGTCCGATCTTATGCAAACTCATTACACAGGATGCCCTCACTCCTTATGTCACCAAATAAATGAATCAGGATCACTTCGTTTGTAGCACTTTATAACTCCTTGTAACAACTACAGAGTGGGTTGCATCTGATAGTGTTACCAGAATAAGGCATCCAATCTTATTCGTATACTATAGATCATTTTGACTATTTACTTGAACCTGGTCCACTTTTATGTCTCTACATAAAGTTCAAGTACTCATGTAATAGTCATGGATCTTTTGGTTTATTGGATTTATTTCTAAAACGAAATAAACAATTCATATACTCAATAATAACTTTATCAATTTACAGAATGAGTTCATTGTTTACAAACCACGAGTTTTAGGATATAAAACCAAACAAACTCCCACTTGGACTAAAATTCCAATGGTAACATATATATGAATACATTGAGTTTTTGAGTTTTACAAAGAAATATAATAAACTAAGGCATCACATACCCATTGTTTTCCTTTAGGTATCATATACCCATGGGTTTTTCTCCCACTTGCCCTAGGTTATACAACCCCTAGTCCTAGTCTCACTTGGTGATCCTCAAACACTTTAGCCGAGAGGATCTCTATAAACATATTAGTATATAGAAAACTTCGATTCAAAACAATATAGGGAATCCATCTTATTTCCACAACTTCTTATTTCTTGATACTATCACAAAGACCTAATGACTTGAGTTTCCACTAAACCCAAATAATAGCTAGGCTGTCACACATTCCTCTCACTACATCGAGGTACCCTCAACTCTTCGAGTAAGACGCTTCTGACCTGTCCAAACAACTTTTGTTACAGTGTCAGCTTTAATCAATAACTCTTTATTTATATACACTTTGCTTTTTATGGAAACTAAATAATACATGTGTAAGAGTATATCAGCATGCAGTGGAAGCAACAAAGATCAATAAGCACTCTAATTCATTAATTTTGGCAGTAACTAAAGCATGCTTATCTAACACGAGAGGCTTTGAAGCCATAGCTTTGTAGAACTCATTGAAGTCTTGATTCTCAGCTGTAATCTTCTCCGAAATTTACTGTGAACCACCTCAAGATCTTCTCCACTATACTCTTGGAGCTTTAGAATGAGTTATGGGACTCAAGAACAACTTGAACGAAAGGAAACTTGGAGAAAAGCTCACTGCTACAACGCACTTGAAGAACAATTTCTTCAACCCGATTTTTTCTGTAAAAACTTTTTGAATGCATGCCTCAATTCCACTCCAATCTTCTTTATTTATTATAGGTCTCTCATGCAAAGAAAATGGTTGCATGAGATGTAGCTCATGCTTGGAGTTATTGAAGCCATATGAAGTGGGTTTGGTGTGAGCTAGTTGAAGGCTTTAATGGAAAAACTCATAAATCCATTTTGTGTTGATTTTCCAATTTTTTAATTTCATAAATGATTTCAAAAATCAATTTGATTTCAAAAAATTGAAAACATTGTTAATTTTGTAAAATTCATAAATTAATTTTCTAATAAAATTAATAAATAATTCAATTAATTCTAATTAATTTAATATCAAATATTAAATTAATTTTTACACAAATCCTCCTTCATATATTTAAATCATATTTAAATATAAATTCTCCTATTCCGTTTAATTCTAATTTAAACGTTTCAAATTAACTTATCATGCTACTCTAAAGCTAATCCATTTACGAGCTAGTAGGGGGACCTCGCGGACCTATAGATCATGGGCTCCAACGATCCGAGATTAATTGGCTAAACTCATTACATCGAATTAATCCCCATTCGTTAACTAATAGATCACTCCACTAAAGCCCACAGTTGAACTCCCCTAACTGTAGATATATTATATCCACTTGATATAACCATGATCAGTAAGTCGATCCTTCACAGGTCGTTCATAATCACAGTTGGGTCAAGATCACCATTTTACCCCTATGAATACATCTTATTCCTTAAGTTTCTACAGACCCTCTAATGAACAATTTGATTCATAATACTTATGAATCAAGTCCTTTCTCTATCATATGAAGGCGGAGCCCCGATTGTTCAAGACCTGGTATCAGTACTTAAAAGAAAAACCTATCTGCTAACCCTAAATTGGGTAGGAGTGAATTTTATCTTGTAGGGCTATGTCCCCAGCTATTCATCCGACCTTATCCCAAAATAGAAGGCTTATTGAGCAGTGCTGTTGGACTACTCCCATGTAGAGCAAAGGATAATCCTGAAAAATAGAAGTTCATAGCTAGCTTAGGATTAAGATCGAGTTAACCTAGTTACTTAAAATGAAATAGTCAGTTTTAACAGTAAACGGTCGTTATAAAGAAAATTGACTATTTTGTGGTTCAGTCTATAAGCAAACTCATTGCATAAGATGCCTCCACTCACATGTCTCTACATGAATGATATGTGAATCACATCATTTGTATTACCTACAAAATTAGCCGCATCCAATAGTGTTACCAGGATGAGATACCCAATTTCATCTATATACTTATTAGACCATTTAGGCTATATACTATTAACTTGATCCTGTTTATGTCACCACATAAAGTTAAAGTAGTCACACTATAGCCATGGATATGTTTATTGGATTTTCATAATAGAATGCAAAATCAACAACTTTATTGAATAAATTACTCAATAATATTTTATTGATAAATAGAATGTTTAACACGAATTGCGAGTTCTAAGACATTCCCAACAACATGGTGATCTCATATACTTTTCTAGAAAAAAAATTTAGCATTTGTCAACATAAACACTTGATTTTTTTATTTCTTGAGAAGTATATTACTTTTGGTTTGCCTACAGATAGGCATGCCATCTGAACGACATTCCAATACTTAAGAGTTCGACACTAACACATGTGCCAATCTATTCCAGATTTCTGAACTATATAAACATCGTTACATATCATAAAAAACTTTAATGAGCTCTCCATATCTCATATGGAGTTTCAAAAGCACTTTAAAATGGAATGACGTTCCAATGATTTAAGGCAACTAGATGTAGAGAATTGTTACTAGATTTCATGTTCTATCAAAATAGTCCTGGAAATCTCTGATTCTCTGTACTTTCTACTTCGATCTAATCAAAATGTTTTGCTTATTTTACCTAACAAGTTTTACACATCTTGAACCTTTTAAGTGTTCTAAACTTACAACTTAGGTAAATACAACTATACTTTATAATAACCACTGAAATATTCATACTCTTTCTCATGCTTTAACATTCACCAGACCACAAAGATCTGAATGTATAAGCTTTTAAGGGTTCTTTGGTTCTTTTGATCATCTTATCTTTAAGATAAGACACACATAGAGTTAACATATTTGTCTTCTAACTTCTTTAGATGGCCATTTTTAACCTTCTTAATCTCATTAAGACATGATATGACAATAATCTTAATTACCAAAGATCAGTACCATAATACATCTTTTGCCTTATTATTATTCAGTCATTTTAAATACCTACATATTTGAAATGGCCTTGAACATTTTTTTTATTTTAATAGAAGTTTCTTTATAGTAGAACAAATATAAAATGTAACTTTTGCTAATAAACATTTCATTTATAACAAAAGATTATATATAACATGTCTTTTACAAAAGCTAAAACAACTTTTATTACATTAATAAAAGTAATCGGATTCATCTTTTTTCAGCAACCCCAAAATCTCTCATTGATCTTTCTGAGATATTATCCCATGTTCACAACCTGGAGCATTGCAAGCAATCCTTAGGAACTAGTTTCCTTGTTTTGCTTTCTCCGCTTTTCCCTCTGCAAGGTATTGTGGGCAGTTTCTCTTCCAATGCTCGTCCTTGCTGCAGTAGAAACATTTTCCTTTGTCTGCAGGTTTGGCCTTATCTTTGAGGCCAGTAGAAGTTTTATTTTTCCCTTTCCCCTTGTTCTTCTTCAAGTGAATACTCTTATTCTTAGAAGAAGAAGCAACATTAGGATTTTTAGAGGACGATCCTCTTTTCTCAGCAATAACAACATTTACCTCTGCTCCATGTCCTTTTCTTCTCAAAATGGATTGAAAAGCCTGTAGCTCATTAAGAAGTGTAGTCAGGTTGTATTCTATCTTGTTCATTAACGCGTTGGTGCAAAATTGAAAGAAGCTTTTCAGAAGAGACTTTAGAATAAAACCGACTTGACTCCTCTCATCTACGACAACTCAATTTACCTCTACCACATTGAATGGAATATCATGTCTAGGACATATTCTCTAACAGAGGCCCCTTCTTTCATTCGAAAGTTGTAAACATATTTGATAGCATCATGCCTCAGGGAGAAGGACGGTTGTCCAAACATCCCACATAGAGATTCCATATTCTCTTTGGCAGTATACATGCTTTCGTGTTTCTTAGCCAGAACATCAAATATGCTGGCAAGAATGTAGGCACGGGCTTTCTCATTCGCCTTCGTCCATTTGTTGTATGAATCCCAAACAGTTTGGTATGCATTTGAGCTAGGGATGGGAGGACACTCCTCTATCAAAACGAACCTCAAATCGTCTATCACCGGTACTGTGTTCAAATTTAATTTCCATGTAACATAATTGTCCCTAGTTAATTTATCAGAAGCCAACAATTGTACTAATGAGCTAGTCATTCTGAAAATATAAACAAATTCTTTGTTAGTGAATTGCTTTTAAGCCCAATCATGTTTTAGCAAAGTAATAATGTACCCAAATTTCATTATTTTTGCAACGATACTATAGTGAGTCAGAATTATGCATACTATAACATTTATATTATATGATGCATAAGCATGCTATAAAAATAAAATCATGCAACTATATATTATAACATTTATAATATAAATCACGCATGAATTATGCATAACCTATGGTGGGATTTTTACTACATGGCATACATATTATGACATGTAATAATAAATAAAATTATACATCAAATGCATAATTAAAAATAATTATTGTTGGACCAGGATTGGACATATAAATAATTAATTAAATTAATATAACACTTATATTTAATTTAATTAATTGGAAAATATCCAACTATTTCAAAATAATAGTCAACTGGTTCGAAACAAGTGAATCGGGCCTTGAACAACTCGTACCAGACTGCCCAGCACCTGAACCGGACCCAAGTCGGTCGAACTGACCGAGGATAAACTAAGAGCTGGAAAAGCAACAAATTGTGTGCGAACTAGAAAAAATTTCGTCTCACAATGTTGCAATGCTATGAAAATTTTCGTCCACTTGCCCTTCGTAGTATTGCAACGCTACTGTACTGTAGGCACTGTAAAGTTGCAAAATCCTTCGATCTTCCTCTGAAAATGGCCTCGATTTCTCCAAAATTCTACTGGAACGATCACGAACGACTCAAAAACTTTAAATATACAGACTCGATTGCAATTATGCTGAAAAACAAAGAGCCCCTACAAACCAAATATGTAATTTAAAGCATTAAATCTATAATCCAATCCCGAAAACATCCAACAATTGAAAACCATTCATCACGATATTCATCAAATGAACACCGAATGCTACCCACCAATTCTGTAAAATTTAATTTTGGATCAATAAAAATTGGGGACCAAAAACGACACTCTAAAACCAATTCAATGAACTTGTGAAGGTCCTGAGTGGAAACGTAGGGATCGATCCCAATTTTATTTTCACATAATACCAATTTTATAGTAAACAGAATATGCATGATCAAGAAAATTTACAATATGCATAAAAGAAATAAAAGGAAGAATAGGGTTAAAAAAACATTTACCTTTCTTTACATGATCCTTTTCTCCAAAACAGTCACGAACAAATCCAAATGGCCACCACCAAAAGCGTTTCCTCTATATTCTCTATAGAGAAAGAGAATCTGCAAGAGCTGTGGGTTTTGCAGTATTTTAGGTAAGGGAGTGAGATTGATAGGAGGAGAGGAAATCTTTAGGAGAAAAAATACAGAGCCATCAATGCTTTTCTTAATTCTTTTGTTAAGAAGATCAAGAAATCACACTCTCCAAAAATTTTCCTATCACGTATGAAAATGAGAGAAGAGAGGGAGAGAGTTACAACTCCCTCCCATAATTAAATTAAAAAAATAATATTAAATAAATTTAATAAAAAAATTTAATTAAATTAATTGAATTGAAACTATAGGTGATGTNATGTTTTATTTAATTTGATTTAAATGAAATCATTAACTAAATTAGATTTAATTTATGATTTATTAATAATTAATTTAATTAACTTAATTAATTAAATTAAAACATCAAATAACTCCCCTATGGTTGATGTATCCCACGTTGCTCTCACACACACTCTCTCTGTTGATCAAAAAAACTGCTTTTTTATCACAGAGAAGATGGTTCTCACATAAGAGTTTTGTTTTTCTCTCTCTCAATCATTTTCACCTTCTTCTTTCCTAATTAAATTTTGGTTCCCACAAACCAAAGTCATCAGAGATTTCTCAGAGAATAGGAAGGTTGCACTTATGGTTGTGTAGATTTGGTGAAATCAAATTGGAGTTTTATTCTTTGTTAGATTTTACAAAGGTAAATAAATTCGAATTTTTTTCTCTTTAATATTAATTTCAATTTATGCTTAACCTAGGCAATATTACAGTAGGCTAAACTTTGATTGGTTTCCATATTTTTCTGGAATTGTCCAATGTATAGGTATTTCAAAAAAACCCAAATTAATAACGATTTAGGTTCTGTGAATTCCACCACAATTAGGGCTTTCATCCCTACATTCCTCTCATTCTCTCATCTTTTCTCTCATTTTTCCCCAACTTTTCTCTAACTTCTCTTCCTTTAGGCTCCCTTGCCATACACTAAGGATGTTAACAACTTCAACATCCTCTCAATTTCAATCTCTTTGTGGTAAGTTTTTATGTTTCTTTTTATTGTTATAGATTTTTTGTATACCTTTACTCTTATTCTTATGTTGATATTGAGTTGAGTAAGGTTAAATTTTGTTCTCCTCTTGGTTCAACTTCTAAACTTGAAATGTGTAATCCCAAATGAAGTTCATACTTGTTTCAAGTGATTTGGAATATCATGGTGGTCAGGTATGCATTGCTCAAGAAAACATTACAGTATGATGAGAACAAATATAGTAAAGTCCACGAATGCTATCTTGAAAGAACCTAGAGAATTGCCTATTGCTTCATTCCTTGAATATTTGAGTGAAGGGATATAATCCTACAGTGAAAGCAAGTGATCACTTTTGCATTAATTTTGTTAGGAATGAAAATATAGAAAAGGTAAAAACAATAAACAAATTTACATAAGTTAAGCATGAACTTTAGGGGAAAAAGAAGAATTACCTTTGAAAAACACTTCTCCTACATAAACTTTTCCTCCTAGCAACTCAATCTCCCCTTCTCTGCAATGTGACGCCTCCAATGGGTCTTCTCTACTATTCTCTGACAAGGTATTAGTTTGTGGGAACCTCATTTTGAAAGATTAAGGGAATATAAAGGAGATGATTTTTGCAGAGAACTTTTTCTATATCAAAATTGTTGAAAGAAAGCTTAATAGGGTGAACTTGTGTTGTAGAAAAAAACTTCCAACCACATCTACAAAATACAACGATTTGTATTTTAAAGAGAGGAGTTGTAATCCCTCACTCCCCTTTATTAAAGGAGTGTTTTTAATTATATTTAAAGGGAAGTTTAGAAGATAGAAAACTAAGAGAAACTATTTACACAAAATAACACAATTTAATCTTCTTTGATAGAGGTTGATAAAAGTTTATCAATGTCTTTTCAGTTATAGAAATCGATAAAAGCCTATCATTGATACTATGTGATAGATGCTAATAGAAGTTTATTAGTGTCTATCGATTTTTTTTTCTTTCTTTTTTTTTTTTTTTGCTATTTCTATAAATAGTTTGACATTTTTCTATCTATGAAAGTTTTCCTATATTGAATTTAAATCAAGTTAAAACAATTTAATTTAATTAAATGATAATTAATTAATTCAGTGTTTAATTAAACATTTGAATCATATTCAAACGTACATTTCTCGTATAACCTATAGTTCTAATATCTATTTTAATTAAATTAATCAACATTCATTAACTATGGGGCAAACCATTATAGACTCGTAGTTGCACTCTTATGCATTGTAGAAAATGTTGCATCCATGGATATATTCATTTACCATAAATCGATTATTCATGATTTGTTCGTAATTATAGTTAGGTCAAATGTCCATTTTAACGCTATAATTACCTATCTATACTTAAGTATCATTGTTCCTCTACTGAAAAATTTGTTTATGGTCCAACCATAAACCAAACCCCTATCATGTCAATGAGAGGGTGGGGCTCCATTGTTTAAGACTTGGAGTCAACACTTAAGGGAACTACTCATCTACTTACCCTTATACAGGAAGAAGTGAATTCCATCTTGTGAAGTTATGTTTCCAACTCCCCACTCATTCAAGTTCCCAAAATGATAGGCTTATTAAGTCGGCGATTCAGGTACTCTCATACATACAAATCAAAGAACGAGCCCTTACAGGCAAAAACTTATAATTCACTCAGGATTGAGATCGAGTTACATATAATCATCCTATAAAATAGTAATCCTTTTAATCAACAGCGTTACAAAGAGAAATTAATAATTTTTCAATCCAGTCATATACAAACACTTTTATAGGATACCTCCACTTGCATGTCTTCACATGAACGATTTGGATCATTTGTAATGAAAACAAAGTGGGTCATATCCATAGTGAAACTATGAAAAGGCACCCAACCTTATCCATATTCTATAAACTTTTTAGGTTATTACTGTAAGAGTTAAACAACATGCAGCGGAAGTATCAATGATCCATAAGCATTCTAATTCACTAATTTTGACAAAAACTAAAGCATGCTCTTCATAAAAAATGGGTTTTCGGAACATACTTTTGATGAACTCTCCAAGAAAATGTCTATTCAGCTACTATCTTCATTTGATATCGACGTGAACCACCTCAAAGCCTTCCCGACTATACTCTTGGAGCTTTAGGCAGAGTTGTGGGACTCAAGAACAACTCGTAGATGTGGAGAAGCAAGAAAAGCTCACAGCAGCAAGTTGAAAAAGACAGTTTCTTCTTCACCATAATTTTTCTCTTCAAAATTATGTATTCTCTTCTTCTCCAACAACTCCAATCTTCTTTATATATTAAGATGAACATACAAAGAGATGGAGTGCATGGCTTGTAACTCATGCTTGGAGAATCAAAGTAGAGAAGATAATGGTTTGTGTGTGAGCATAAAGATGATGGTAATGGAGAAAACTCATTTTCCATTTTGTGCAACCATGCAAAACGAATGTCTATTTTCTTTTTAAAACAAAAAATGACTTTTATATCATTTGATTCAAAATTTGATTTTATTAAATTAATTTCATAAACTAATTTTAAAAAATTGATTAATTTAATATCAAATATTAAATTAATTTTTGCACAATAATCATCTTCATATATTTAAATCATATTTAAATATTTATTCTCTTGTTCTGTTTAATTTGAATCGTTTCAAATTAATTTCTCAAGCTACCCTAAAGCTTACCTATTTACGAGCTAGTAAGGGGACCTCGCGGACCTACAGATCATGGGCTCCAGATTAATCTGCTAAACTCATTAGACCGATCCAACCCCATTCGTTAACTAATGGGTGATTCCACTAAAGTCCATAGCTGAACTCCCCTCACTGTAGATATATTATGTCCACTCGATATAACCATGATTAGTAAGTTAACCCTTCACAGATTGCTCGTAATAACGGCTGGGTCGAATCTCTATTTTGCCCTCGTAATTACCTCTTGTTCCTTAAGTTCCACTAATCCCCTAATGAACAATTGATTTGTGATCTAATCAACAAATCGAATCCCTCTCAGGCCAATGAGAAGGTGAAGTCTCTTGTTCAAGACTCAGAATCAGCACTTAAAGGGAACAACCTCTCTACTAACCCTAATCGAGTAGGAGTGAATTCCTTATTTGAATTGGTCTACTCTCACCGTTTGCAGATCAAAGGATAATCCCGAACAAACAGGAGTTCATAGTTAGCTCAGGATTAAGGTTAAGTTACCTAGGTCATCGCTTTGAAATAGTCAGTCTTAAACAGTAAACAACGTTATAAAGTAAGAGTGGTAGGTTTCGTGGTCCGATCTTGCACAAAACTCATTTGCACAGGACATCCTCACTCCTCATGTCTCAACATGCACGAATTAGGATCATTTCGTATGTAGCACTTTACAACACTTTGTAACAACTACAGAGTAGGCTGCATCCAATAGTGTTACCATAATAAGATACTCAACCTTATTCATATACTATAGATCATTTTGGCTATTTACTCAAACCTGATCCACTTGTATATCTCCACATAAAGTTCAAGTACTCATATAATAGTCAAGGGACTTAGGTTTATTGGATTTTTAATATATTCAACAACAACTTTATCAAATTCTCAAAATAAGTTCTAATGTTTACAAACCACGAGTTTTAGGACATAAAACCCAATAATTACTTGAACACGATCCACTTGTATGTCAACCACATATTATTCAAGTTTCATTTAAAATAACCTTGGATTTTCGTTATTGGATTTGAGTTATACAATTCTAAGAAAACAAAACAACAAATTATTTTACTAATAAATTGTTTGCAAAATTACAAACCATGAGTTTAGGGCATAAAACTCAGTCGTGGGAGTTTTGCTACAAATATGGTTTTGGGAGCATTAAGAAAAAGGTACAGAAGTTACATCTGCCTTGACAAAATGAGTAAAATCAATTGTACAGAAAAGACAAGAACAATCTTTAACAATGAAGGTTGATCCAATTAATTGGTATCAGTTGCATGTCAAAGATTTAGATAACGGAGAGGTTGTAAACCTTCGTACTCGGGGTTGCACTTGTAAGATATTTCAAGTTGAACAACTACCATATCCACATGCAATTGTTGCAACATGGTATCAAAGTACAAATGTTTATAGTTTATGTGTTGATTATTATACTAATGAACGTTTGTTGGCAGCATATGTAGGGGCCATATTCCCAGTTGGCAATGCCTATGAATGGAAGACACGTAATAACTATGTGCCAATGAATGTCCTACCTTCCAAAAAAAAGAGAATTATGTCCATTGGTGAAGCTTCCAAATTGCATAAATGTGACAGATGTAAACAAAAAGACCGTAACAGATTAACATGTACCAACCCAATTGCATACACTGAGTACAATGTACGAAATTAGTGGAAACAAATGTTGTTGAACAATTTTGTTTTTTTGTTTTTACTTTAGCTTGGACATTAACATTTCAATTATTTTCATTATTTTTGGAGATGTACGAAACACACCCACCCGTATTATTTGTCATATTATTTTTTTGTTGGATATGTATTGAACACTTTAATTCCAAAACTTGGCCCATGTATACCTTGGTGATATGAAAACCCTAGAATTTTGTAAATTAGGAATCCTTTGATGTAATAACAGATTCCAAAACCTCCAAGTCAATTGATGTCAATTTAAAGGGAAAAACTCAAACTGGATTACCTTTTGATTGAAAACCAAGGGATAAGGAGAATTAGTTCCTTACTCCAAGTTCGAACACTCCACAAGTAAGATGATTCGACTTACCTGAATGTTCTTAGCATGTAACCTAGATTCAAGAACTGTAAAAGAATGGTGATGAGGCTTTATCATCCACCAGAGAATTTTCATTCAAGGAAAACCCTAAAAACTCAAACCTCCAAAAAACTTTTTGTACAACCTAATGACCAGACTTTAAATAGCCTTCTAAAACCCTAATGTGTTCCACATCATAGGTTTAATAAAATGACAAAATTAACCTTATTTAACATATTTAAATAGGATAAAATTGAAAACAATAAAACTAGAATAAAAATAAAGAAATATTAATAATGACTTAGAACCCTTGGTGGTTCATATCGTCCTCTCCTCCTTTCGAAGGATTCATCCTCCAATCTAAGTTGTCACCTTGTAGAGCAAATTTGTAGTCATGAAATGTTAATTATCTAACTCTCTTTTAATCATTCTTGAACTTTCCACTATTGATGAGTATTTAAACAAGTTTGGAGCAATATTTTCTAAGTAACATCTTTGTTTTGTACCTCACATGTGGAAAGTATTGCTCCTCCATTAGTGCTTTACAGTCCTGCAAAAAATCATATTAAGTAGTACTAGATAATATTCTAAAATTAACTCCACCATAGTGATAACAAGCTCTCTTGTGTATAGACTCAAAGATGAGTGGTTTTGAGAAGATAATTTTATCCTTACGTACTCTCAAAATTGGACTCACTCCTTCAATCTTTTCTTAATTTTCATTACTTTTCACACTACTATCAAATTTTTCTTTCACATGCTCTTCTACTAGTATCTCTGACTCCTCGTTCTCTTTCTCTAATTTTGATTGAGAATTGTTTCTCTTTACTCTCAATGGCTCTTCTTTATTCCTCGTAAAAAATTTCTCTATTTAATTCTTCTTCTTGTGCTCTTGGAAAATTTGTATCTTCTTCTTTAGGTGATTAATCGTGTTTAGGTTTTCATGTTCTTTCCTTTGAGATTTGGCACATCAAACTTCATTCTAATTGGATTATTTTTGTAACCTATTTTCTTATAGAACTACGTAGTTTTGCGAAATCTTCTCGTATAGCCTCTCTAAGCTTTGCATCTCTACCTCGAATTTCAACATGCCTTCTTCTTTGATGGAACATGGCTGCAAAATAAAATCAAGTAAAAGAAAAAGTGGACCTCACAATTCACTCCCTCATATGTTTCACTCGATAAGTGATGTTCACTCATGTTTTCACTCTTTAATTTAGGTGCTCTCTCACAAAAAATGAATGCTCCTAAAGGGGATAAGTCAAAGTTTTGCAATCAAGATCAGAAGAGCATGTCAAAAACAAATCAAGCAAGAATGATTGTAAAGTGTCAAACTCAAGCAAAGAACCAGTAGAATTCAACAAAAACGAAAACTAGAAATCTATAACCTAATGTTCAAAATCCAACAAACTAGGAAAACAACAAGAATATGATATCTAGAATCAATAGTGTAATATTCAAAGTTCAAAGAATTATGCAAGATGAACAAAGATGAAGAACAACTAGACAAATCAACAATAAAAATAAACAAAGAATTATGAATAAAACTAAAGACACTAATTTTACTGAAACCCCAACTTAATTCTCAGTAATTTTAAAGTTTAATCTTAATAAGAAAAAGCACTTTGGAAATAACTAACTTTTCTTATGAATTTCAGCAACTTAAAACTCATGAAAATTGAACTACTTACTTGACGTACCTACTTCAATTTTTTCCCCTTCGAATGTTTGCAGTGAAGGAACTCTTATACAAGAGTACCTATGAGTGGAAGCGGACCTTTCCAATTCATTGTGATAGAATTTCCACGTATACATTCGAACAAACAGATATGCATTGATAACGCTAAATTACTGGCATGCTTAAAGAATAAATAAACATGAGACTGAGAGAACATACCAGTCGAAGACTTTCTTCACTTGAAAACTCGCTCCCTCCACGAATGACCTTTCGTTCTCGCTAGACCAACAACACCCCGGTTGTCTACTCGAACAGCTTCGCACATACAATAGTAAATGGGGATGACACCACAACTCAGAGCCTTTAGTATTCTCAGAGTGAGAATCCAAAGGGTGGGCTTTGATGGAATCGGTAGAGGAGGCTTTTCACCCTTCCTTCACGGTACTACTTCACTATCGGTCACCCAGGAGTATTTAGCCTTGCAAGGTGGTCCTTGTTGATTCACACGGGATTCCACGTGCCCCATGTTACTCGGGTTATTCAATCAAAAAACTTCTAGAATTACCCCAATCTGTAAGATAAATAAAATTATTTTTTTCTTCAACTTCGCTGAAATCAGAATAGTTATCTCGCTTTCCCGGAACAGTAAGCTGTCTAGTAAACAAAACTCCTTCCTTCCTTACGAGTGGAAATCCAATTCCGTTTTGTCTTTTTTGCAATGTACCTTCCACTATGTTGAAGATCTTATAAAAGGTGTTTTTCTACTTAATGATAGTTATGTAGAATTTGGTGAACAAAAAAAAATCTTTTTCTTTATCAGCAGCGGTATTCTCTCTTGACTCGAGACTATTTTGAACCCTATGCAATTCTCAATCTCCCTTAGGTTCTGTCACAACGAGTGGATTACTCATTTCTTAATGAAAGAAGAACAAATGCAGCCTATTGTGTACTAAGATCAAGCAAGTGGGAGAATGGAAAGACTATCGCATAGTCGGGTGCTTGATCATGTAGTGCGCGGTACACAATCATGTAGTAAAAGCTAAACGATTGATCGTTTAGTTCAGCTCAAGTGTTAAGCAATCGTTTAGTAAACAGTAAGCGATCATTTAGGAAAGCGCGGGCACAGGTGTGCGATCATTTAGTAAGCATGTGCTATCGTATATGCACTGCAATCACTAAGTGATAAAATACATATCACACTGTGAGCGATTATGCGTGTCTCTTGCAAAATGAAAAAAAAAATTCATTTTATTCTTCAGTTACTAGAACTGAATTGAACTTCCAACTAATGTAAAAAAATCAGAGAAAACGTCGGTCAATTATCTCATAACCGTTCAATTAATAAAATAATAAATATAATCAAATTATATTCATAACCTATAGTTTGATATTATATATCAACTATAGTGTTTTCTCCTCTACTTGATATAAACCATATTTATATCCAATTTCCTCCAAAGTAATGTATCTCATACATTTAGTCAATCATATAATATATAATTAACCAGTTTAATTATATCATACCTCTTGTCAATTTAAACATTTCAAACTGACCCAAAAACTGGTTCTCAACTTTTAATCAAGCTACCAAGGGGACCTTATGGACCTATGGCTTGAAGCTCCAACAGTACGTGAATAGCTGACTAAACTCTTTAGCCATGAGATCCACCATCCGTTAACTGTCAGGCATTCCACTAAAGACCGACATCTGAACTCTTCTTACCACAGATATATTTCTGTGTCTATCGGATATAACCAATCATGAGTACGATAACCATTCATAGATACTGTAAGTACAATTGGGCCAATTTACCATTTTGCCCCTGTAGTTACATCTCACTCCTTAAGTACCACTAATCTCTCTAATGAATAATACAACATAGTCCAACTATGTGTGAACACCTCTCAAGCTATGAGAAGGTGTGTGGCGCCACATCGTTCAAGCCCTGGGATCAGCCCTTAAGGGAGCTATCTATCTACTTGCCCCTACTTTGAGGAAGGAGTGAATTCCATCTTGTGTAGTTAAGTTCCCAGCTTCAAAATCAGACAAATCCCCAAAGTGGTAGGTTTGAGTCAGCGGCCTGGCCATTCGTACCCATGCAAATCAAAGAACCACCCTTAATGGCAGGAGTTCCCAACTCACTCAGGATTGAGATCATGTTACCTATGGTCATCCTAGTGAAGTGAAGTCTCTGTCATGAACGGTGAATATAACGAGACGTTATCACTTCGTGGTCAAGTCTTATACAAACTCTTTGTATAGGATGCCCCCGCTCGCATGTCCCCTACACGAATGATCAGGATCAGACCATCTGTGACAAGTCACAACATTTGTAACTATTCCACAAAATAGGTTGCATTCGTAGCGTTATCAGGATAAGGTTTACCTTCTATATCCATATATTACAGACCATTTTGATTATCACTTAAGACATGATCTACTTATATGTCACCACATACATGCTTAAGTTACATAAAGACAACTAGAGATTTTAGTTTATTGGTTTGTGGTAAAGCAAATAAAACATCCAAACGATAAAAAACAATAAGTGAAGTAAATATCATATATTATACATCATAAGCGTTCGTACAAACTATTTACAAACAACAGTACACGAGACTTTAAGGCATCAACCCCAACATGCAGTGCCCATGATAACCTCAATTGTTTTTTCTGTTTTCAATTTCACCCTACAACACCAATCAACTTCTTTTTTTTTTTTCCTTTCTAATTCGATTACAAACTCTCTAATCCCACAACCTCTCTTATTTTTCTATTCTCTTTGAATTTCACTTCTGTGGCTTCAATTTCTTTTTTTCTTTTTTTCTTTTTTTTTTCTTTTCAAAACAATGCAAAAAAAAAAAACTAATTAGAAAATAGACTCAACAAGGAAAGTAATCAAAGGAAACATATACTCAATCTAGAGCTTAGGCTCTGATACCAAATGATATGAAAACCCTAGAAATTTGTAAATTACAAACTTTTTTATGAACCCCTATTAACAAATTCCAAAACCCTTAAGTCAACTGATGTCAATTTAAAGGGAAAAACTAGAGTTAGATTACCTTTTGATCGAAGACCAAGGGATAAGGCACTACAAGAAAAAGAAGTTCTCCCGACGCTTAAATAGAGTGTCGGGAGTTAGGTCGTCGGGAGAGATGGTCTCTCACGAAGAAGTAAAGGACCATCAGGAGTTCCCCAGAGAACTCCCGACGGATCTTTTGATGCCTGTCGGGCGACGTCGGGAGTAGGGGTCTAGTTTAAATCAGACCCATTCTTCTTCCCCACTCCCCCATTTTTTCCCCATTCCCCCTCTCAAAAAAACCCTAACCCCAATCTCCTCCCCACCCCCCACCGCCGCCGCCCCTATTTTTCTTCCTATCCCTCTCAAAATTTCCCTCTTTCTCCTATTTTCCTCATTTTTCTTCACCATTCTTCCCCCCCTCCCCATTTTTCCATCATTTTACACTTTAACTCCCATTTTCTCCATTTTTCCCATCCAACTTTTCTTCCATTTTTCCATCAAAATTTTCTTCCATTTCTCCCTTTTCTTCCATCCTTTTACACTTTTCATTTTTCCTATAAAATTTTTCTTCCATTTCTCCCTTTTCTTCCATCAATTTTTGCTGTTGCCCGCGTCGTCTCCTCGCTAGTAATTTTCTCATTTTATTTTATCTTGTATATTTATTTAAATCATATGTGAAATGCCCATTAAAATGTGTTAAATATTGTATTCGCTTTTGTTAATTTTTTGAAATTGTTGTACAAATCATGCTCGTCAATATTGCCCATTAAAATCTTATCTAAAATTTTTTTTGTACAAATCATGCCCATTAATATCTTGTCAATTTTGCAGAATATATTTGTTTTACAATTCTCTGAAATTGTTGAGAGTAATTTTATAACAAACATGTCATATGATGTTGGTTATTTGGAGCCTAAGCATGCATGATTTAACATTTCGAAGATGTTGAATAAATAAAAGGCCTATATTAATCTAAAAAATATAAAATAAATCTTTAAACTTCCAATTTGGTACTTAACACATTTAATATTTTAAAAAAGTTTAAAGAATCAACTAGACATAAAACTAAATTTTGTGTCTAATAGAAAATTGAACTTTAAATTTGTGTCCAATAGGTATAATTTTTAGAAGATGTTGAATAGATGAAAGGCCTATACTAAACACAAAATTGAAAGCTTGGAGACGTACTAAATAAAACATTTGAAAGTTGTTAAGACAATTTAAGCAGGAATCTATGTGTTTATTTTGCCTTAAGAAATGAAAATTATGGAACTCAATGCTTAATAATACTTTGTACTTTGTCTCTAATCCAAGTTATTGTTTTGGATTACAAGTTGGTCAGAAAATATTTATTTTTAAGGATGAATAAAGAATAGATTAAACTAAGGAATAAGTTATCAGTGGAGTATAGAGAAGAAGTATCACAGTTCTTAAATATGGAAAGGTTTCATGTTAATGATTCCGGACGAATAAGATGTCCATGCAAGAATTGTATGAATTCAATTTGGGAAAAGATAGATATTGTGGAACGACATCTATTAACATATGGAATATCTCCCTCATATTGTGAATGGGTATATCATGGAGAGCCAGTAAACTTATCTAGAAGCCATACAAGTCATTCAATACAGGATGTTGAAGTAGATAGTATAGAGAGTAATGTTGTCGAAGAAAATAAGATGTTGAATCTTATAAACGATTTACAAATTCCAATTGAAAACGAAAATGCAAATGAAGGAAGGATTGAGAATAATGAAATGTCCTTTAATGGTCAAGAAAGAGATACCATGAACTTATTCGAGGATTTAATGATCGAAGCACGTAAGAATTATACCCTGGGTGTTCGCAATTTTCGTCTTTAAACTTTTTAGTGAAGTTGATGCATATCAAAGTTTTGAACGGCTGGAGTAACAAATCGTTTGACATGTTGCTGGAATTGTTAAAAGCAACGTTTCCAGTTGGCACTCTTACTACTTCCTTTTATGAAGCCAAGCGAAAATTGCATGATTTAGGCTTAGGTTATGAGTCTATTCATGCGTGCAAATATGATTGTGTATTGTATTGGAAAGAGTTTGCAGATTTGCAACAATGCCCTATTTGTGGTGAGTCTCGGTACAAAGTTAATGATGGCAAAGGTAAAAAAATACCACATAAGGCATTGTGTCATTTTCCATTGATACCTAGATTAAAACGATTGTTTGCATCAAAAGAAGATGCTTCTGACATGAGATAGCATAAAGATAAACGAGTTGAAACAGAGGATGTATTGCGACATCCAGCTGATGCAGAGGGGTGGAAATATTTTGATCGTGAATTCCCTCATTTCGCTTTAGATCCTCGTAATGTTTGTTTGGGATTAGCTTCAGATGGCTTCAATCCATTTGAAAATATGAGCACTTCTTATAGTATATGGCCTGTGGTGATAATTCCTTATAATTTGCTCCCTTGGAAATGCATAAAGGAAACAAACTTCTTCATGTCTTTGCTCATACCTGGTCCAAAATATCCTGGAAAGGAAATTGATGTTTACTTGCAACCGTTGATTGAAGAGTTGAAAAGAGTTGTGGACAATTGGTGTGCGAACTTATGATTCTGTTGCTGGTGAGTTTTTTCAACTATATGCTACCTTATATAGACGATTAATGACTTCTCTGTGTACGGTAACTTATCTGGGTGGAGTACAAAAGGTTATCAAGCATGTCCAATATGCAAAGAAGATAACTCGTCCTTCGGGATAAGAGGGAAAATATCATTTATGGGACATCGACGTTATCTTCTAGAAAATCATAATTGGCGTTGAAGTAGACAACATGATGGAAAAGTTGAACGTAGACCTCCACCAGTCATAATGAATGGAGAAGAGATATTACAACAAATAAATACGCTAAACTTTTCTGTGCTTAGCAAACATCCATCGAAGCAAGATAAAAAAAAAAAGTGAATTCTAAACTGGACTAAAAAAGGTATTTTTTTTTCCAACTTCCATATTGGTCCAGACTATTGTTACGACATAAATGGGATGTAATGCATATTGAAAAAAACATATGCGATAATTTAGTGGGCACGTTGTTAAATATTGAAGGAAAGACAAAGGATACAACAAACGCTCGATTAGACTTACAAGATTTAAAGATAAGAAAGGAACTACACTTGATACAGGTTGATAACAGATTTGTAAAACCACACGTAGCATACACATTAACAATTGGTGAACGGATTTCGTTTTGTAAGTATTTGAAATCAGTGAAATTCCCTGATGAATTCGTATCTAACATATCACGATGTGTCAATGACAAAGATGGAAAAATATCGGGGCTGAAAACACACGATTGTCATATGTTGCTTCACAGACTACTCCCTATTGGTATTTGAGCATACCTACCGAAGAATGTATCCACTGCTATGTTGAGTTGTGTATATTCTTTCGCGACTTATGTGCAAAGACAATATGTGTAAGTGATTTGAACAGACTACAAGCAGACATCATAGTCATACTTTGTAAATTGGAGAGAGTATTCCCACCTACCTTTTTCGATGTAATGGTACACCTTGCAGTTCATCTACCATATGAAACCAAAGTGGTGGGTCCAGTTAGTTATAGTTGGATGTATCCTATTGAAAGAAGTTTATGAACATTAAAATAATTTGTACAGAACAAAGCACATCCTGAGGGGTCTATAGCGGAAGCATATGCAATGAATGAATCATGGAACTTCTGCTCGCGATATCTAAGTGAGATTGAAACGAGATTCAATAGAGATGAACGAAATGATGATAACATTCCCGATCACGAGATATTTGGTGAATTTGAATTATTTAGGCAGAGGGTACGACCATTAGGGGGGTGTAAATTTTGGGTTAAACCATTTTAGGGACAAATTTGAGTTTTATGTGTGTTAGTCATCATTGTTTACTTCTTTTGTATGTTTTTTATGTTCGGGAGATTCCATGTTTGTCATGGGGGGTAGGTAAAGTTTCATTACACCCGTCTTATCCTTGAACTTGGCTATTTTGTGTATTTATGAATGTTTACGAAGTTTAATGTGTAAAATTTGGGTTAAACCATTTTTGGGACAAATTTGAGTTTTATGTGTGTTGGTCATTATTATTTACTCGTTTTGATGTTCATTACCACCCGTATTGGAGTTTGAACGTGTTGTGGATGTTTATCGATATAACATTTCAATGTTTTTGTTTTATTGTAGAATGCTGTTTGGAGATGAGCTGGGACAATTGTTGAAGATGTTGTGTTCAAGAAGTGTTCTAGATGTTGTTTTGATTTTACTTCTTTTATTTATTTGTGATATGAATGTTTATCGACTTCATTTGGATATTGTAATTTCTAGTATCGACTTCGTTTGGATATTATAATTTTTTACTTGTCATAAAATGGACTTCATTTTTCGTTTTTTAGTTATGTGAATCTTTATTTGGAATAATATGTTTTATAGGTTTTCAGATCAAATTTTAAAAAATTACAAACGATATATTTAATTTTAATACTCCCTACGCATATAGGATCTCCCGACGCACTTTAAAACGGCGTCAGGTGTTATGGTGGAACTCTGGAGGCCTATGTGGCATCGGGAGTTAGGGGGAACTCCCGGCGCACTACAATGTGTTAGGAGTTCCCCCATAACTCCCGACGCCATTTAAAAATGCGTCGGGAGATCTTCTCCCAATGAGTTTCTCCCGACCAAACTCTCGACGACCGTTTATGCGTCGGGAGATCCTCTCCCGACGAAATGTGACGTCGGGAGAAGTCAGATTTCCTGTAGTGAGGAGAACTAGTTCCTTACTCCAAGTTCGGCATCCCTGAATTCAAGAATTGCAAAAGAATGGTGTTGAGGCTTTATTATCCACCAGAGAATTTTCATTCAAAGAAAATCCTAAAACTCAAACGTCAGAATTGAAAGCAAACGATGATAAGGCTCTGTCTTCCATCAGAGAATTTTCATTTAATGAAAATCCTAAAAACTCAAACATCCAAAAAAAAATTTTGTTCAACCTAATGGTCAAGCTTTAAATAGCCTCCCAAAACCCTAATGTGTGCCACATCATAGTTTTTAATAAAGTGACAAAATTAACCTTACTTAATATGTTTAGAAAGGATAAAAATGGAAATAATAAAACTTGACTTAAACTAATAAAAAAAAGTATTAATAATAAATTGGAGCCTTAGGCGGTTCATATCACTTAGTTGAGTAAAAAACTTGGTCATGAATAAATTGAGATGGGGGTGATTGGTCACGGAACCACCTAAACTTGTGAGGGATAGCATTGGCATTTATTTTATTTGTAACACGACCAATCATTGTTGATATGAACTCATATGCCCAAACCTATTATGCATAATATTAAAACAATTCATTTTTTGAAAGTTTGAATATACAAATATTAGGTAATATAATTAATATACCTGAATGCATGTGAAATATCACGACACTATATTTATTTTTAGTGGTCTTCCTCTTCCCTTTTGGCATATTTCATGTCTAACGATTTTCCCACCCACTTAACATACGTTTGAAAATAATCGCACCCCAATCAAACGTTTGAAGACATCCCAGTCATGAACAATTCTAAAAATGATAGTTCATGTCTATTATCATTTCATGTCTAATAGGTTTTCATCTATTTTCATTCTCCTATCTTTCACCAATAATGATAGTTCGATGAGATATACTAAAGCTAATTCACCCATCTTCACAATCCCCTCATATTTTAGAAATACTACCTAAAAATGACCATACCCACCATCAATCACCTAAAACACCTATATAGAAGAGTTCGAATTGATTTTTTCAAGTTTAAAAGTTGTTGCAAGATGTTGTGAGATATTGCAAAATAAAAAATAGTAGCTAAAAGACTATCTAAAAAATAATCATACCCACCATAAATACCTAAAACACCTATATAATGAGTTTGAATTGATTGTTTCAAGTTTGAAAGTTGTTGGGGGATGTTGCGAGATAAAAACAGTAGTTAAAGAACTACCTAAAAATGATCATACCCACCATAATTCACCTAAAACACCTATATAAATTAGTTTGAATTGATTGTTTCAAGTTTTAGAGGTTGTTGCAAGTTGTTGCGAGATAAAAAAAAAAAAAAAAAAAAAAAAAAAAAAAAGAGCTAAAAGACTACCTAAAAATGATCATGCCCACCATAAAATCACCTAAAACACCTATATAAAAAAAGTTTGACTTAATTGTTTCAAGTCTGAAAGTTGTTGCGAGATATTGCAAGATAAAAAGCAGTAGCCTATATATCTGAGTTTGAATTGATTGATTCAAGAATTGATTATTTCAAGTTTGAAAATTGTTGCGAGATTAAAAAAAAAAAACACCTATAAAATGAGTTCCAAATGAGTATTTCAAGTTTGAAAGTTGTTGTAAGATGTTGCGAGATAAAAAACAATAGCTATAAGACTACCTAAAAAATAATCATACCCACCATAAATCACCTAAAACACCTATATAAAAGAGTTTGAATTGATTGTTCAAGTTTGAAAGTTGTTGCAAGATAAAAAAAAAAAAAAAAAAAACAATAGTTAAAAGATGTCTAAAAATTGGCATACCCATCCTAAATCACTTAAAACACCTATAGAAATGAGTTCTAGTTGAGTGTTTCAAGTTTGGAGGTTGTTGTGAGATGTTGTGAGATAAAAACAGTAGCTAAATAACTACCTAAAAAATGGTCATACCCACCCTAAATCACCTAAAATACCTATATAAATGAGTTCAAATTGAGTGTTTCAAGTTTGGAGGTTGTTGCATGTTGAAAATGGCAAGACCCTCAGACGACGAACAACAAACGATCAAGGTACGGTGATCAAGCAAAGAACAAAACCTGCAAAACAGAAACCGGAATACACACCCTTTCTAACTCACTGCTCGGAAAATGGAGAATGGAAGAGTAGAAAAGGAGAGGAGAACTTTCAAATTGAAGCTGTGTTATTTAAATAACCTGCTGAAGGCCACGACTTTTATAGGCCTTCAGCGTGGAACGGTCGAGTGAGAACGAGGTGGAGAGCCTCAGAACGTGCGACGGGTTATGCGAAAGACTCGTCGGAAGACGCGCGTGCAGATAACTTCTTCCTTTTCTCTTTTTTTCCCAGTTTTAAAACATAATAAAAATATAAAAAATAAATAAAAATATTTTTAGTAAAAATAATAATCACATGCCTCACCTCACCATGCCAGACCAGACAGCAGCAGCGGCGCGCATGTGGGATGTTCACCAAACCCACATTGGTCTATTTCCTCACTCCCTCCAAAACATGGGTACCCCTTGGGGCCCAAACCCAAAGCTCAAGGTTGGAGTACATAAGGGAGGCTTCCAAATCAAAATTTTATAATATGGGATTCTACAACCAAAGGTTTGTTCCCTTTTATTTTTTTGAAAATTAAATTTTCACCTTACAATCCCCCACTTGAAAATTTAATCAAAAAGAGAAAAGAAAAAAGTTTTTCATCGAGCATTTTCAATCTATACAACACTATGCATAAGCAAAGGTGTCTTACGACTTGAACCTTTACGTAGTGTAGCTGATTCAGACCATACTAGAGTAACCTTTGGTTTTGAACTCTATCTCTACATTATCTCACACAGAATGCTATTAGGGTGTAGTACGAAAGCTCGTGCTTTAAGGCCTAGCACGTGTATCCCGGTTTAGTGAACGCTCTAGAGAGTTTGCCTAAAAACTCCATAGGAAGCGACCCTCACTTCCACATTCACATAGATGAGTCTATCAAGAGTACTCTTGTAGCTAAGAACCCCACTTATCATCAAGTATAGATCTCATTAAGAACTGAGTTCAACCTTTCTTACGCTTCAGGATATCATGCTCAAACTATAAGTCATAGGAATGGAACTATGAGTTTGGTTTAGCATGATTCAATATATATCACTCATGATCAGTTATTACTCGTTGAACCTGTTTCTTAGGATCTCTAGTCTATAGGTTGGGTTTTCCTCACCGTGATTCATCTTTCTATAGGCATGACTCCCATCCTTTCTGAGGTTTTAAACCTTTCTCTGGCCAGTCCTTTCGTCAAAGGATCTGTCAAATTTTCATCAGTTCGTATATAATCCACTCTAACTGCACCAGTAGTGAGAAACTCTCTAATAGTATTGTGCTTACGACATACTTGTTGTCTCTTTCCATTGTAGTAACAGTTCTGAACTTTTGCGATTGCTGCAGTAATATCGCAATGGATCAATATGGCGATACCGGCTTTTCCCATAAGGGAATCTCTGATAGCAAACTTCTAAGCCAACATGCTTCTTCACTAGCTGTCGCTAATGCTATCATTTCTGACTCTATCATAGATTGGGCTAAAATAGTCAGTTTCTTGGACTTCCAAGAGGCAGCTCCACCTGCTATATTAAAGATATAGCCACTTGTAGCCTTTCAATCATGCGAAAGAGAGTTCCAGTTAGTATCACTTAACCCTTCCAGGACAGCGGGAAACTCTTGATAATGTAATCCTAGGTTTTGGGTTTTCTTCAAGTACTTCATTACCCTTTCTATAGCATTCCAATGCTCTTTACTAGGTTTGCTTGTAAACCTGCAAAGTAATCTTACAACATAAGCTATGTCAGGCCTAGTGCAGTCAGCAACATATCTAAGACTGCCTATGATGCTCACATACTCAGATTGATTAACACTGTCACCAGTGTTCTTGAACAACTTGACACTAGGGTCATGAGGAGTACAGACTGGTTTACAATCAAAGTAATTATATTTCTTTTGAATTTTTTTCTATATAGTGAGATTGATTCAAAGAGATTCCCTTTTCAGACCTATTCACTTTTATGCCTAAGATTACACTAGCTTCTCCTAAGTCTTTCATGTCAAAGTTTGCACTCAATATTGATTTCACATCATTTATGACGTGCAAGTTCGACCCAAAGATCAATAAATCATCTACATATAGACACAAGATAGTGCAAAGATTATTTCAAACTTATAGTAGATGAATTTGTCACTTTCATTAACCTTGAAACCTTTAGATAGGATAAGGTCGTCAAATTTTTCATGTCATTGCTTAGGAGCTTGTTTTAGTCCATTAAGAGATTTGTCTAATTTACATATCTTGTTTTCTTGACCATGGACTACAAAAACCTCAGGTTTTTCCATGTAAATCTCTTCTTCAAGTTCACCATTTAGGAAAGCAATCTTTACATCCATCTGATGTACTACGAGGTTATAAAAGGCAGCGAGAGAAAACAGGACATGGATTGAGGTAATTCTACGAGGTTATACGTTTTCTCTTTGTCTAAAGCCCTTTGCTACTAACCTAGCTTTAAATTTGTCAATAGTTCCATCAGGTCTAAGTTTCCTCCTTAAGATCCATTTGCATCCTATTTCCTTGCAGCCTGGGGGTAGATCTACTAAGTGCCAAGTTCTATTTGACTCAAGTGAGTCAATCTCATCATTTATGGCTTCTTGCCATAGGTTGGCATCTACTGAGGATAGGGCAGCTCTCAAATCTTTAGGATCTTCTTCTATATTATAGGTTAGTAAGTCATTTCCGAAATCTTTGGCAGTTCTAACTCTTTTGCTTCTTCTAGGTTCTGGGTCAGTTTCCTCTCTAGGGTTAGGATATCTAACTAGGGTTAGACCACTTGATCCTGAGCCCCCACTATTCCTTGATTTAAAAGGAAATCTATCTTCGAAGAAGTCGGCATCATTTGACTCAATGATCACTTGGTTCACTAGATCATAGAACCTATAGGCTTTACTATTTATGGCATAACCTTTAAAGATGCAATCGTAAGTTCTACTAGCCAACTTTCTTCGTTTTGGGTCTAAAATCCTTACAAAGGTTAGGCAACCCCATGTTCTAAAGTAGGACAAGTTTGGTTTCTTATTCTTGAGAATTTCGTAAGATGAAGTTTTGTTTTTAGACTTTGAGATCCATTTAGGACATGACACACGGTAAGGATGATTTCACCCCACCAATAAGACGCGACTCCTGAACTAAGTAAAATAGCAACTACTAGCTCAGCTAAAGTTCTATTTTTCTTTCGGCTTTTCCGTTCATTTCAGGAGAATAAGGCGTGATCTTTTCATGAATTATTCCATATGAGTCAAAGAACTCATTAAAACTGTCCGAGTCGTACTTCGTTCCCCTATTACTACGAAGTCTTTTAATCTTTCTATTAAATTGATTCTCTATTTCAGAAATAAAAAGTTTGAAGGCATCAAAAGCATCACTTTTGTTTTTGAGCAAGTAGATAAAAGTAAAGTCAGAGCAGTCATCAATAAAAGTAATGAAATATCTTTTACTGTTCTTAGTCAAGATGCTATCAAATTCACATGAATCAGAATGAATTAAATCTAGAGTCTCAAAATTCCCAAGTACATATTTATGCGGAGTTTTAGTAATTTAAGCTCGACTACAATACTCTATTTATCAAAATCATTCGTGGATAACTTAAGTATCATTTCTAGTCTAATCAGGTTATTAATTAAATTCTTATTTACAAGACAGAGTCTAGCATGCCAAACATTCATAGAACACAACATATACACAAAAGATTTCATTTTATTGAGGTCTAAATTTAATTTGAACATTCCCTCTGTTGCATACCTTTTCTCTACAAATACATTATTTTTGGTAAGGGTATATAGGTCTGCCCTTATAGTTTGAGTAAACCTGGTTTTGTTGAGGAGATAGCCCGAGACCAAATTCTTTCTTATCTCTGGAGTGTGCAGAACATCCTTCAACGTGAGGGTCTTCCCAAAGGTAAATTTCAGTTCCACCTCGCCGGTTCTAGCACTTTCGTGGAGTGGTGATCCCCCAACAAAATATTCTTATCCTTAGTTTCAGTATAAATTTTAAATAGACTAAGGTCTTGACAGACATTGCACTACGATCCTCGTGAAACATTTCTCGAGGATGGGGAATGAAATGAGGAGCAGGACAAAGACGAAGGAAGCCATCCCGAGTCCCGCCCCATCCCGTGGACGTCTCTAAGATTAATGATTTCTGCCTGTATATTAATGGTTAGAGCATTATTTTTTATTTTTTATTTTTTGAAAAATTAATAATACTAATACAAATTTTGATGGTTAATGAGTATTTTTGAAATGAGGTGCTAGCCATTAAAGCTAAACTAACATGTAAATTATGTTAGCGATCAAGAGGTCTGTTGTTTGAATCTCCCACACCCTATTATACTAAAAAAAAAAACATAAGAAGTCGTTTGATTGGAGGTTTTCTAGATCAAAATTGACACAGGCATGCAAAACACATATTTGTTTTACAGTTTTCATCATTTTGCCTGGAAATAAGCTATTTTCATGCATTCTCTTTCCCCACAAATAATGGTTTTCTTTTTCTTTCCAAAACTATGAGTTTTCTCTTCTGTTTTTCATTTTATATATAATTTTGTTTTGAATGTAGTTAATTAGTTAATTAATTAATATAAATATTTGTTTAATAAATCAGTAATATTCTATTAAAATATTTACTTAACTTATTTTTACAACAAAAATTTATTAAATGAATGAAATTACTTATTTACATAAATTATTAATTAATTAACCAACAATATCTTAAATATACTTAAATTAGTAAATTAGGATTAGTTAAATTTAATTAGTACAAAAATTCATTTTTTATTAGTAATAATTGATTTCTTATTTTTTTTTATAATCAAACGATTATTTATTGAGATTAATTCTAATTTGAACCTTCATTATAAACATATAATCATTATTGATTATTTATAATAAGTTAATTATTTATTATGATTAATTTTTATTATTATATTCATTATCAACATGTCATATATATAAAATTTTCTTTTTAAGTATTCTTTATTAACATATCATATCTACTTTTATAAAAAAAAAAAAATCATTTTTTATATACCATATTGTTCATAAAATATATTTTCTTATATTATTTAATTAAAATTGAAATTAATGACGTTGGACTTAATTAATTATTAAAATAATTAAGTATTAGATTATAATTAATTTGACATTCATTAAATATATTATTTAGTTAATTTTAATTATAAATTACTCCATTTTTAAATATTTATAATTAAAACTATTATTGATTGTTAATTGTTTATCTTTTATGGATATATTAAATGATATTTATTGTTTAATTAATTAATCTACTAAATTTATTTAAGATTATCATGTTTAAATACTTTTATAAAATTCTAATAGCATTTTCGATGAAGACAAAGAGGATCATTTTTATTTTTAGTCCTATTATATTCTCACGTACTTTTAAGTATTTATATGACCTTCAACCAAATGGCTGATATTTTTATTAAAATATTAATGAAATATAAAAAATTAAGATGAAAATGTGAATATTGTAAATATAATATACATAATAAGCCCTAACATGATACATCGACCTTTTTTTCTCTCTAGTTTTGGCAAAATAAAAGGCAAAAACTTTGTATCAGAGTCGTTTGTGTACAATCAGCAGTTTATGAGATTACTTCAAAACAATCCGCCAAACTACGCGACCTTCCTCAAGATTCTTTCCTCTTCCCTTCACCTGACTTCGATCAGCATCTTCAATGGCGTCACGAGACGATAAGCCCTCGAAGCCCTCGAAGCCCTCCAGCAGTCGGACCGGCGGTATTCGAACCCTTTCCGATCTCAACCGACGTTCACCTGATTCTGTCGGCGACCCCGATGGTCCTCAAGAGTATTACACGGGTGGTGAGAAGAGGTCACTTTTTAGCCCTAATTTCTTTACTTCCTTTCGTTCTTGCTTTTGTTTACATGAATTTATATTCCATTCCATTAGGAGAATGTTTGTTAGATGATTGTGGATTTATCCTTTCTTTTTACTTTTTAAAATTAATTGAAAATTAATGGCTTAGAAGCCTGGAGTGTTGTGCATATGATTTTTCTAGGGGAAGGGGTATTTCCCATCACTCAATTCGATAGTTTTTATCATGTTTGGACTTTTTTAGGGACAATTGGACTTTGGTCATTGGTGGACGTTGGTGAGAAATTTTGAAATCGAAGAAATAGTGTGGCGTGTAGTTGGGGTCCTGGAAGTTTTTGATGGGTTAAAGATGAAATGGTTGAGAAGAAATTCAGTAATTTTTCATATATTATTTTGGATAAGTTTTTTGCAATATTGAGGGGATATTGTATTCAATGTTAAGTTGCGGAATTTCTTATGTAGAGAGGAGGATAGCGGGTTGGAAGTTCTATCTTGGTAGAAATCGTAAAACTCTTTGTTTGGATTTTTTTAGCCATTGCCGTGGATGAATATATTGTATAACAGCTGAGGGATAGTCCTGTACATCAGGTGAGTAAAGGAGGATAATTTCCATCTGGGTCGCTGTTCTGTAACTTGGTGCTAGTGATAACTGGTAGCAACAGCTCTATCTTAATGTTAGCTAACGAAATATTTACATGGGAGAACAGACCTGAGGTAGTAGGATTCCAGTTTTGCTGCCTTGAGATCAATTGAACGTCACACTACCAAGTTTCGCTGAGAGAGCAAACCGCCCGTCTTCATTATCAAGTTCCCTTGAATCAGGAAATTGCTTCCTCGTAAGTCTACCTCATTTCTGCACCATTTGATATCATACCACTTGAAACTAGCCAAAAGATAGAGCCTCAGACATTTGTTACCGAGGGGCCCTTCCCCTGGCCTCAATCAAGAATTTGACAGAAGACCTCGAAACTGGCACATTGTTTTCAGCTTAGGAAGAGGATCACTCAAATTAATTTTATCAACGTTGCTCCACCTGAACTGCTCAACACCATATTAATTAGCCAGCACCTTCTGATTGCATTCTCATTTGACCAAGAAACATGCATCTTTTGTTTTTTATAAGAATTACGGGAAATGATCCAAGGGACTAAGAAACATGTATTTCACTGGACTAAAATTCTTTTCTTATTTTACCCCCCTCATGATTATTAATAATGGGAAGGCCTTGATGGTTTAGGTTTTTTGCCTGGTGTCTCCTGAACCCTCATCCTTAGGTTGTTTTCCCTTTCTCTTCTGTCTATAATACAGCCATTCATTTCCTGTCAAAAATAAATTGAGTCACCAGTTGCGAAACTCCAATGCAAGAGATGTGTCCTTTCTCTTTGAGAATGTGATTCTCAAATTTATTTTCTAAACTTTTCTCTAACACTAATGCAACTTTTCTTGTGATTTTGAAGATTGAAGAAACGATTAGCAGACACTAGATAAAGATAGCCCTTTAAGAAAGAGTCAGTGTTTATCCTTTTGATAAAGAAACATTCTTCCACAGTATAACGTGATGAATTACTCAACATTTATGGTTTTATGATTTAGTTACTGTGGATCATGGGCTCAGGGGCGAGGATAAAGATTTTGCTGGTGGCTCTTGAATAATTTTGGAGTGAAGGCTAAGGCAGAGTGTGAATTTGATATTGTGTCCTCTATACAGAATTCTTCTCCTTTTATTATCGAGAATTAGATTTCATTTTTTTTAATTAAAATTGATATTTAGTGGGGGATGTTTGTTTTCATTTATGATTTACCACCTCCTTTACATGGTTTTTGTTTTAATTTATTCATATTTGCTGATCTAAGCAAGAATGTAAGGTTGGATCCACTGTAATAGTTTGTTTTTCTTGTCTCCCTCCCCTCCCCTCCATTAAATGGAAGAGAAGGAAAAAGGGAAAAAAAAGCTGTCCAATTTTCATATAACTAACTCTGAAGTTGACAATATTGGTAGATGCTTAGTGGGTGCTAATGCTGTTTCCAATTTTCAGTGGGATGCTTGTCCAAGATCCTACAAAGGGTAATGATGTGGATTCACTTTTCAATCAAGCGAGGCAAATGGGAGCTGTGGAAGGCCCTATTGATCATGCCCGTTCATCAAACTCCAGCAGCTTTACCGGAACTGGTAGGTTACTCAGTGGAGAAACTCTACGTTCTGCACCCAGTCAGCCTGAGAGCATTGTTCACAATATTGTATTCTGGAGCAATGGCTTTACTGTAAACGATGGCCCTTTGAGGAGGTTGGATGATCCTGAAAATGCATCTTTTTTAGAGGTAAGTGGAATATGATACCAATAATGGTCTAATTAAACATCTGTGTGTTTGTTTGCACGCACCCATGCATCCATGGATTATAAGAGTGGAAACAACTTGGAATACATTTTATGGCAATACTTGATCCTTTATAAGTGTTTGTAAGCTTTTCTTTGATATCTTGAAGAAACGTTTCTGAATGTGTTCACTTCTTGTTACTTTTACTCCATTAGATACATTTCTTCTGATTACTGATTGACTTAGTTTATGATTTTTACATATTTGTATTATTTCACTCCAGAGCATCAGAAAGTCCGAGTGCCCCAGAGAGCTTGAACCTGCAGACAGGAGGTCCTCCGTTCATGTGAATTTAATCAGGAGGATGGAGGAGTATCGTGTAAGTAGCCTTACTAGATTTCACTTGTTGGTCCTTCAATTCCATTTCCAACGTATATGCACTGGCATAGATGATAGGACTTATTCGGATTAAGAACTGTTTGAAAACTACTCCTGTTTTTGGAGGCTTTCCAGTCAATAGTTAACCTTTTAAGTATGCTAAGCATCTTTAGAGTTTGTAGTCTGAAGCGTCTAAATATTACACTTTGTATTTTGCATCTTGCAGGAGCCAGAGAAACCACGTCTTCCATTTCAAGGTGTAGGAAGAACTCTTGGTGGTAGTGCCCCAACTCAAGCAGCAAACGAGACTGCTACTCCTCCCAATGTCAATAGCAGTCCAAGCCCTTCTGCAGGCCTCGTTGTGGATGAATCATTGCCATCAACCTCGATTCAGCTTAGGTTGGCAGATGGAACACGCATGGTAGCTCATTTCAATTACCATCACACGATCAACGATGTTCGTGCTTTCATCGACGCATCTAGGCCAGGGGGTGCCAGGAACTATCAGTTGCAGTTGATGGGTTTCCCTCCCAAGCTTCTTAGCGACGTGGCTCAGACAATCGAGCAGGCTGGTCTTGCCAATTCTGTCGTCATCCAGAAGTTTTAGAAACTTAGATAAGTTTTCTTTAACACCATTACTAAAGGGGAAAAAGAGGTTTTCTGTTCATTGAAATGGTTTCTCAGATTGGGAAAAATTTGTGATGCATATTCGAAGTAGTCCAGGTCTTTTGAATATCATCAATCTTTCAGTCCTTAGAGAGAGGATGGTGGGGTGTCTATTTTGTTTATGTTGTGTCAAAAGACATTTGCTTCTGTAAGTTACTGCAAAATATCTCTTTTTACAACTATATATTTTCAGCTGGCATTTATATTGTTGTTCCTCAAAACTGGTCTTTTATATATTTTGATTAGTTGATGGGTTTGAGATCCAGCACGCATGTGCAATTTGGTCGTTTCTGTAATTTTTGTCGACGATGATGCAAGCAAAAATTAATTTTTATTAATCTCCTTAAGCTTACATTTTAAAAGGTGGGATAAATTTTATTTTTGGCCTCAATTTTGAGTTAACAGTTCAGTTATCTCATAATTAAGTCGGTTGGCCTTGTCTCCCCGTCATATTCCGAACGGAGTCTTTAGACCGATGGGCGAAAAAAAAGGCAACTAGAGTAGTTAAGCATGGTTAGCTAATAATTTTTTTTGGTTTAATCAGTGTTTAATATTGTTTTACAAGAGAATAATAACAAAGTAAGGAGAAGGGAAAATAGAGAGTGAATGTGTTCTCAATTAATTGTATTTCTCAAATGTCCCTTCTATTTAATATATTGAGAAGATAAATATGGAATAAATATTTAGGGATATCCAATCTATGGACATCTATATCTAATTTAAATATTTATAATATTTAATAGTTTTTATTAATTTTAAAAGAGTCCAATAGATTTTTATGTCATATAAATTCTAGCCATATTCGATACCTTTTAAAAAAAAAATGAAGTTTTAAGAACTTATTAATGCTTTTAAATTTTAGGGACGGGACATAAAATTAGAAGTTAAAAGATTTATTAGACACTCTTTATAAAGTTTAGAGATTTGTTAGACGTTACGTTGAGAAATTTGAATCTAAATTTCTTTTAATACAAATGTTACTTTTGACTTATTGAGCCCACTCTTTTTAGAGAGTCAATAGTTGATGTACTCTTCCTCGACACGGAACTGATAGAAGTCAAGCCCTTTGTCTCAAAAAGAATGGTCTCGATCTTCTTCTTTCTTAGCATTATTGTAAACCATTTGACCCTAGTCGTCGGCGTGAAATTGTTCGTGCATGGCAACAAGATCAAGTTGGTAAAGGTTCGAATATCCTTTTCTATTAATTTCTATGATTATAGAACCTCTTTACCATTATGTATAAATGGACTATTCTATTTGTACGGATATGGTATAGGGTGCATTCAATTTTTGTTTGTTTATTAGTTCACAATTCTTCTCTTTATTGCAAGGTAGAGCAGCTTGGTAGCTTGCAAAGCTCATAACTTTGAAGTCATGAGTTTGAATCCTGCCTCTACAAATTTTTTGTGTCTAAACAATTGAGGTTTGATCTTGGTAACTATTAATTAATTAATTAATTACTATTAATATTAGCTTTATTTTTTTCTAGATGAGAGGAAAAGAAGGGGGAGGATGGTTACACTATACTATTATGGTTAATACTTAATAATTTATCCTATTAAATGAAAAACGTTAACCCATTATCCTCATCCTTGGCGAATAGCAGGAATCAAACCTGCATCTTCTCCTTGGCAAGGAGAAATTTTACCATTCAACTATATCATATATATAGAGAGGATATTTTATACTATATTATTTCTTTTTCTAATATTTGGAATTAATCATTATAACTAAAGTAAGATAATTATTTTTTTCTATATAATCATATACAATATATAATTTCCCTATTATCAATACCTAAGTATTATTATATACTTTAAAATATATTATTTGTATGTGAATTATGTGAGATTTATTAAATTTTGACAATACAAGTAAGAGACCCCTCCTCTGATTTTTAGGACTTATATTGCATTTTAATGTGTCTCATGATTCAAAAGAATTAAGGGAGGGTCGTTTTATTTTTGTATCGAGAACGAAGAGGTTCAAGAGATAAGAGAATTAAGGATACCACCAGAAGACTAATGCAATCTATAATGATGTACCGAAAAATACAACATTTTTGTTATCCGGCCAACCATTAGGAGAAACAAATACAACGGGCACACTAATCAGTAAGGTTGATGAAGTAACAATTAATGCAAAAATAGCCCATTGAAAAATATAGTCATGTTTCTAATTTTCCAATCTACCAAAAATATACCATTTGATCCCTTTACCACTCACAAACCTAATAGCGTTCTATGAATAATCAAATACAATAACCTTTTGATTTCATGCAACATTATTCTCATAAATTAATGAACTAATTGAGATCAATAAAAAAATCAGAAATGCAAAATATATATCTAAAACGAAACTACATATCGAAACTAGAGATGTTCATTTACACCGCGATGTTGGGAATGGGAGAGGAATGGAGAAAGAAAATTTTTCGAGAGTTAAATGGGGACTACTTTCCCCATCCCTATTCCTCAGCCCGTATATTTTCATTATTAGTCCTGTTAAAAAAAGATTTATATATATAACAATTATAATAATTATAATTTACTAAAGTGATGTCATGTGTCATGCAATCCCTTTTTCATTATGTTACATACATAACAATTATATACTAAGGTAATGAAGAAATAAACAACATACATCCATACATCTAAACTATATATTATAATAATTATAATATAAATGATGCATGAAAATGTTATTTATGCATGCATTCATACTTTATAACATTTATACAATATGATGCATGAACATGCTTAATAAATCATGCAACCTCATAATATAATATTTATATTAAAATGATGCATGAACAAATGTATATTCCATGGTGGGATTTTTCTATATGACATACATTATGACATATATAATAATAATAAAAACCATACATCAAATGCATAATTAAAAGCAACAATTGTGCCGAGATTGACTTCCTAAAACATCAATTAAATTAATAGAACAGTTTATATTAATTCAATTAATGGCAAAACAACAAAATATATAATAATAATAAAAACCATACATCAAATGCATAATTAAAAGCAACAATTGTGCCGAGATTGACTTTCTAAAACATCAATTAAATTAATAGAACAGTTTATATTAATTCAATTAATGGCAAAACAACAAAAATACTTAATTATTACAAATAATAATTAAAAAGAATTGAAGAAAACTGCTGCTAAACTGCCTGGAAGCCTCGAATCGTCGGTCAGGACCGGCCTCTTACTCGCATGCCTCTCATCCGGAGCGTTGTAATACTTTTTGTCAGTGTTGCGACATTGGCATCCTTCAGTTCGTAGTGCAGTGCTATGCTGCTCGCAGCGTCACAACACTTTGCGCAAATGTTGCAACATTTAAGCCTTATGCTGTAAAGTAGAATGCTTGCAGATCTCCACCTGTTCAGCCAAAAACCTCCCTCTTTACTTCAAATTGCACCAAGTTCAAGTCGAAAACTCTATCCAATCGACACGAACATTAAATACAGACTCCATAGCAATAAATTATGCCCCAAACAATGGACCTTTTACATACCAAATTATAAAAATGCAGTAGTAATCTACAAGGCCAATCCTGAAAACATCTAAATATGCAAAACCCATTAAATGTTCATCAATGCAGAATAAAAAAACCCACCATTACTCTGTATCAAAGTTCAAGAAAAAAATTGGGACTCAACTGACGCTCTGATACCAATTGAAAAGAGTAGAAGATACTCATAACAGAAAGGATTGATATCCTAATTTTCATTTTAAAGAGCATATGAACATACAGAGGTTGAGGAAATGAGGACTCCAAAAAGGGGCCTACTGCCGTTCAAGCAAGGAGTCACTTTGTCTAAAGACATGTGTCATATGACGCCTCAAAAGATTGAGGAAATGAGACGGGTCCCATATGCGTCTGTCGTTGTTAGTCTGATGTATGCGATGCTCTGTACTAAGCCAGACATTTGCTACACTGTGGAAATAGTCAGTAGATATTAGTCTAACCCAGGCCAAGGTCACTGGACCGTAGTGAAGAATATCCTCAAGTATCTTCGAAGAACGAGGGACTACATGTTTGTGTATGGATCTAGGAATTTGATCCTTAATAGATATACAGATTCTGACTTTTAGACTAATAAGGACTCTTGTAAGTCCACCTCAAGGTAAGTCTGTACTCTTAATGGAGGAGCTGTAGTATGACGAAGCACTAAGCAGAGGTGCGTTGTCGACTCCACTATGGAGGCGGAGTACGTAGCGGCTTGTGAAGCTACTAAAGAGGTCGTCTGGCTCAGGAAGTTCTTGACAGAACTAGAAGTTGTTTCAGATATGTCTAGGCCAATCTCCCTCTATTGTGGTAATAGTGGTGCTATGGTGAACTCCAAAGAGCATAGGAGTCACAGGCGTGACAAACACAAAGAGTGGAAGTATCACCTGATCCACGAGATAATGCATCGAGGGGACGTGATTGTCACAAAGATCTCTTCAGAGCACAATGTTGCTGGCCCGTTTACGAAGGCTCTCACGGCTTATAGTATTTGAGGGACACCTTCAGAGCATGGTCTACGGATCGCCCGCGGCTGGACTAGAGAAGTGGGAGATTTTATTGTATTGGGCCTTAGTGCCATAGTTTATTATTTTGTACTTGTTTTTGTATACCCCACTTCGCTTTAGGACAAGTGGGAGATTGTTGGGGTTGATGCCCTAAAGTCTCGTGTCTTGTAGTTTGTAAACAGTTTGTACGAATGCTTGTGATGTATAATATATGATATATACTTCATTTCTTGATTTTACTCATTTGGATGTTTTATTTGCTTTATCACAAACCAATAAACTAAAATCCATGGCTGTCTTTATGTAACTTAAATATGTATGTGGTGACATACAAGTGAATCATGTTTTAAGTGATAACCAAAATGGTCTGTAGTAATGGATATAGGAGGAAAACCTTATCTTGGTAACGCTACGAATGCGGTCCACTTTGTGAAATAGTTACAAGTATTGTGACTTGTCACAGATGGTCTGATCCTGATCATTCGTGTAGGGGACATGTGAGCGGGGGCACTCTATACAAAGAGTTTGTATAAGACCTGACCACAAAGTGTTAACGTCTTGTTATATAACACTATTCATGACAGAGACTTCATTCACTGGATGACCATAGGTACATGACCTCAATCCTGAGTAATTTGGAACTTCTGCTATTGAGGGTGGTCCTTTGATTTGCATGGGTGCGAGTGGCCAGGCCGCCGACTCAAACCTACCACTTTGGGGATTCGTCTGATTTGGAAGCTGGGAACTCAACTACACAAGATTAGAATTCACTCCCTTCCCCTAAGTAAGGGTAAGTAGATATATAGCTCCCTTAAGAGCTGATTCCAAGGCTTGAACAATGTGGCGCCACACACCTTCTCATGCCCCGAGAGGTGTTCATACATAGTTGGACTATGTTGTATTGTTCATTAGAGGGATCAATGATACTAAAGGAGTGAGATGTAATTACAGGGGCAAAACGGTAAATTGGCCCAGCTGTACTTACGAGCATCTATGAAGGGTTATCGTACTCATGATTGGTTATATCCGATAGACATAGAAATATATCTGTGGTAAGAAGAGTTCAACTGCCAATTTTTAGTGGAATGTCTGGCAGTCAACGGATTATGGATCTCGTGGCTAAAGAGTTTAGTTAGCTATTCACGTACCGTTGGAGCTTTGAGCCATAGATCCATAAGGTCCCCTTGGTAGCTTGGATACAAGTTGAGAATCAGTTTTTAGGTCAATTTGAAATGTTCAAATTGACAAGAGGGAGTTCGATTATATATGATATAATTGAACTGGTTAATTATATATGATATGATTGACTAAATGTATGAAATACATTAATTTGGAGGAAATTAGATATAAATATGATTTATATCAAGTAGAGGAGAAAATGTTATGGTTGATATATGATATCAAACTATAGATTATGAATATAATAAGATTATATTTATTAATTTATTAATTGGACGGTTATGAGATAATTGCCCACCGTTTTCTCCGAATTCGTGCGTTAGTGGGAAGTTCAATTCAGTTCTAGTAACTGAAGAATGAAATGAAAATTATTTTCATTTTTGCATAAGAAATGCATAATTGCTCGCGGTGTGATAAACATTTGATCGCATAGTGTTTGAGAGCCTATACGATAGCCTACCGTTCACTAAACGATCGCACACCTGCGCCCGTGCTTTCCTAAATGATCACTTAGCGCTTGAACTAAACTAAACGATCGTATAGACGATCACATAGCTTTTACTACACGATCGTGTACCTCACCTAAACGATCAAGCACCCGACTATACGATAGTCTTTCTATTCTCCCACTTACTTGATCTTTTGTACACGATTGTTTTCCTCCTCACCTCTACCAATTCCATCAAAGCCCACCCTTTAGATTCTCACTCCGAGAATACTGAGGGCTCCGAATGGTGGTTTCGTTCCCGTTTTCTTGTTGTTCGAGTGAAACTATTCGTGTAAACGACCGAGGTGTTGCTGGACGATTACTTGCTGGACGAGTGAGAGAGAGAGTACTTCGTTCACGGAGAGAGTAAGATTTCAAGTGAAGAAAAGTCTTCAACTGGTATGTTCTCTCGGTCTCTTGTTTTTATTCTTTAAGCATGCCAGTAATTTAGCGTTATCAATGCATATCTGTATGTTTGAATGTATATGTGGAAATTCTGTCACAATGAATTGGAAAGATCTTCTTCCGCTCATAGGTTCTTTATATAAGAGTTCATTCAATGGTAACCGATCGTATGTCTTGTCAAAAGTGATTGTGTAGATATGGTAAGCGATCGTGTGATTTATCATAAGTGCTCGATTGCACAGATCATCTATATTTGACTTATTGTTGTTATTTATATACAGACTATTGTTATGTTAAGACTTGTACTACTGACAGTAGAGGAGATGAGGTACAAGAAGGATCGACTAAGAGAGATTAATCTAATGTAAGTGGTTAATAAAGGAAGAAGAATTGATGATGTTTTCGATGGGGGCATGGTGAGCTCCCTGAGTAATATACTCACGAGCATAAACCTCCCCAATTAGAGCATCCAAAAAGCCTATGATACAACCCAATCCATGTAGTATGGAACGGACTAAATGACATAAGGGTATGAAGAAGAGGCAACTCAAATCTGCAGAGGATCTTACCAAATCCTTAGAAGACATAAAAGGACCAAGCCCTACAAACTCATCAGAGAGAAATTGATAGAAATTCACAAGAATTTGCCAAACTTAACGGGCATGGTTCACCAGATGTATGACCAGTTCAATTAGCAGTATGAACACTTTAATCAACATCTTAATGAAATAAAGATATGTGTCCAACGTCTAAGTGAGCTATGTAATTTGTCCTCAACTACGTGATCATGTATGTTATATCTGTTATTTTGTTGGGTTTATTGAGCGATCATTTATGATTATCCTAAGTAGCGCTTAGGATAATCATGAACGTTCACTTACGATTATCCTAAACGATCGTTTAGGATGATCCTACATGATCGTTCATCTACACGGTCGATTAGGATTATCCTAAACGATCGTATAGATAATTATAGATGATTGTATACCATTTCGACTCCCTTTAACTTGTATTTAACATTTGTTGCTTCAATTGCATTATAGGGTATGGCTAATCATGGAGTGACCCTTCATGATGGAAGGGATGATAATGGAGCCTCCCTCGAGATGAAGGGGATGATGATAATGATACTCACCAATCTAAAGCTCAAGAGGGGTTGATGCACGATGATGATGTTATTAATGAAGGTCAATGAAGGTGGATTAATTAAGGTTCTTATGGCAATCACCGAGTATCTCAATATGGTCATTAAGGAATAATCATAATTGGACCTTTCAATTAACCTAATCGTCAAAGAACAAGAACACGTTTGCCCTCCAGTTGATGAACAACCATAATTGGACCCAACAGCGGAGGCACATCCTATCATTATTGAAGACCAACCAACTAAACTACCATTTAGTTTGAGGACCCACTTTGACCTCAAGGCTCTAGTTGAAATACAAGTTGAGATTAAAGCGAACACTATAGTTGAGGTTGAGTCGAGCGCTATAGTTGAGGATGATATTGAACACCAGGTACAATTAATCATATGCACATAATCATTGTATCAATACTATTAACATTCTCATGTTTTTATAGTCACGGATTCAGACTTTAAATACAGAATAAAATTGAATGCCCTAAGCGTCTAAGAAGATAAAGCCAATTAAGTTCTCATCTGAAGAGGTGAAAAGGACAAAAATCTCTTCAGTTATCAAAGAAGCAACAAATGGGGAGGGGGAGCCCATGACTCAAAGTCAACATAAGGAAGCTCAACCATTTGTTGAAAGCCTGAACCAACATGGAGGACTTGATCCAATTGAAAGGGAATTGAAATCAGGAACAGGGTTGTAAACTCGAATCCATTATTCCCCATTTTAGAAGTTCCCATAAGGATGGTTCGATCTTATGACCCATTGTTCCTAGTGGACGAGACTCTATGGAAGGTGAAAATGGAAACGATCTTCGAAGATGAACAACGAAGAGCGAACAGTGGTGTACACATTTTGGAAGAAGGAGTTCTTCAAAATACTATAGAAGAACATATGGGTCATTGGTGATGCGAGTCATTCTATGTTTTATTCATTTTTGTTTTAATATCGGATTACTCAAGAGACGTTATGCGATTACTCAAGATGTGATACACGATCGCTGAATATTGATACGCGATCGCTCATATGTGATTTGTAAGTGACTAATAAACATTACATACCAATATTGGGTGATCAACATATCTTAGGTGATCGCGTATTATATCTTGGGCAATCACGTATCATATACAAGGTGATCGCGTATCACATCTGACATTTGAATTATACTATATATTTAACAAATCTAATTATTTGTTGTAGACTATGAACCTTCTACTTTTGCACCTGCATCATAAACTCCATTCGAGACGTGATACGTGTAAGTATCTGTGTTATGGTAGTGGATTCGAGCTTCATGGTAAGATGTGTACAATGCAACCTATAACACTATTTATACTTTTGTACAGGATGCCATCTTTAACACAGAAGGCCACTCATCAAAGTTTCTGATTGATGGTGAGCCATCGACGAAGCAAATGTGTCATTGTGAACAAGCGACGGAGCACGTGCGTTGTTATGAGCAAACAATCAGTATTTTCTCAACTACGAGCTTGGCGAACATAGAGTACAAATCTGTGTGCACAAAGGTAGATTTTGTTTTTGGGCCAATCAACATTAAACAATATTGGCTCAGGGCATCCATTGATTTCTTCAAATGCACGATATATATCTTTGACTCCATGTCAAACTACAACGATAGTAGTATCTTGGAGGCAATTCTTTAGACGTTGTCGAAAAATTACTTCCTAATTTCAAAAGTATTGTTTAAATTGAAAAAACAAAAAATTCAATTTGATACCAAACATACCCATTTTTCAAAAAACTGAAAATCGAAAAAAAAAAAAAAAATAGTTACCAAACAAGATCGAAATAGTTACAATTTTGAATGTTTATAGATTAAATCTTCCCAAGTTGAAATGTAGAAATTAAATGGTTATTTCACTTAAATCTCTAAGGACCTATTTTTAACCTAGAATTTATCAATATCATTTGAAAGTGAGGGTATAAATATTCCATAATCTTTAACTTGTCTAGTCAACTTTCTTTCTTTCTTTATTTTTTTGTTTATCGCCAACGGTACAATATCCTTTATTTCAAAAGGGAAAAAACGGTGCAATATCCTCAAAAAGACAAAATGTACTTCTGAAAAGTAAGGACTAAATAAAATTATATTAAATACAAAAAGATACATAGGGTTAAAAGGTAGCATCTTAATTTAAATGGTTATATTATTTATTTTTTTAATACAAATAAGGGTGAGAGATTTGAACCACGAACCTTTTGATTCTTAGTATATATTAGTGTTAGTTGAGTTTTTTTTTTTTTTTGGCAATTATATTATACGTAGAGTTAAAATAAGTAGGGTTAAATTATATTAAAATATCATTTTGATAGTGTATTTTGAGTTACATTTCATTTTAGTCTAGATACATTTAGAGTTTATTTGAATTGACTAGAGAAAAAGATACTTTTCAACAAAGTCTTTTTTTTTTAAACTCTTTTCAATAAAAAAATGTTTAGAATACACTTTAAATGTGTTTCAAAAGTTATTTTAAATAGTTGTCAAATACTTCAATTTTTTTTTTTCTAAAATGACTTATTTTTAAAATTAAGTACTTGAAAAGTTAAACGAAACACACTCTAAATTGTTCAAATTTAGTAATAGAATTTTCAATAAATCTCAATTTTAATCTCTATTTTATGTTGTTATTTTTTTTCTTAAAAACATGTATTAACACAGTTTCTTAATAAATTAAAAAAAATATTTTACATAGTATTTTTTTCACGAAAATTATTATTATTATTTAACTAATTATTCCTAGAAGGAAATAAAGACCCTTTAACTAATAAATTTAAAACTAATTGAAAATGTTAAAAGAACTGAATTTAAAATTAATGGAAAGTATTAAAGAACTATATTTGAAATTTATTAAAGATGCAATGACTAAATTTGGACAATTGAAATTACATGAATTAAAATAGAATAAAACCAAAACATAGGAACTAAAATGATATTTTCATTTTCTTTAAATCTTCAAATATCTACTTTTAATTGTTGTGCTTTTAATTCTTTTAGCATTTCTTAATGTAGGTTTTAAAAATTATATTCACAGGGTATCTTTTTGTGCATGAAAGTTATTAATATTATTTAACCATGACAAAATAAAAAATAAATTAACAGTATATCTAGATATTTAAAAGTAATAAAGATATTAAAATGAAATGAAAAGTAATAATATAATATTCAACTTTTAAGTCTTGATAACGAAAGACCAACATAAATTGCATACTAAAATAAAATTAATTTTTTTTATTTGCAAATAAAATAAAATTTAAGTCTTATTTTCGATTTGTAGTTTCTTTTGTCCATTTCAATTATTAGCTTGAAGACGTGTACGGGTCAGCGTACCTTCGTCTTTTGTTAATTTTTGTATTTCTATTCACTTTTTGGTTAATTTATATCACAATTTCAACAAAAAAACACTACGTTCAATAAAAATTTTAAAATATTTTTCATGACTTTGCATCAAAAGGATTTTGTTATGTATAATTTAATGTATATGAATTTCATAACCACAATCCACCCACCACCAATCATATTCTACCTCTCAGTTTAAAATTTCTAAAACTATCTAAGATTTAAAATGTAGATGTCAAAAAAAACAAAAAAAACCAAAATATTATTTATAAAAGATATGTTAGAAGTATAGATAAAATGTCTGATGAATATTTTTTTTAAAAATTATAAAATAAAAAATCCAAAAACATAATAATGGATATACATTTAACACTTTTTAAATAAGTTAATATGTTTATTCTTTATGTTATATTTACTTTATAGATATTTTGGTACTTTTTTAAATGTTTGATGAATGTTTATTTTTACGATACAATGAAAACTTCGGTTTATCTCTTATGTTGATACCGAGTTCATGACAATACAGAAATATTGATTGAAATGTCAATATGTCAATGAAAATTTAATAACATGATCCTAAGATTTTAATAGGAACTAAATTTAAGATTTATGAAAAATATAGACTAAAATTAGCCATTTGAAAGTATAAAGATTGAAATTAAACAACCTCCAAAATAGATGGATTAAAATGACATTTTAACATTTTTTTTTTAATTCAACAAGTATATATGTAAGGATTGGAACTTCTAGTCTCTTGATGGAAGACATTATGTCTTAATCATTCATTCAAGTTAGGTTAAACTCTAAATTTTCGTTAACATGTCAAAATTTCCATCGATATTTCACGTTTCCATATGTTCAATATCAATATGAGAGATAAATCGATATTTTCAATAGAAAAAACAAAAAATATAGTAATTAAGTAATAAAATATCACTAAAGTAAATATAATATAAATAATAGATCTGCAAATTCTATTTTATGGATATTTTCGTAAAATTAAGATGATATTTTCGAGAGACATTTTAAAGATGGGTTATGTTTAAGTCTACAAAAATGAACAAAAAGTTAAGAGAAGATGATGAACGCTCCTTTAGGCCTTCCTTGTGAAGGGGAAAAAAAAAAAAAAAGAATAATAACAGAAAAAGAAAAAGAAAACATACAAACTTCCAACGTACGTGTGAATGTAAAAAGGTAGCGATTGCGCTCCAAAGAAGGCGTCAGTCTGGATATTGTTCATCTTCAACGATGATGAGATTAATGATGACGAGCTCCAGCTAGGGTTTCTGTTCTTCCCCCAATTTCTAGGGTTCATTCTTTCTTCACTTCTCCTCTCATTTCGTTTCTCCCATTGCTTCCAATCCTCACTCATGGCCAAAACCAAACCTCCCAAGAAAGACTTGGATTCTTATACCATCAGAGGCACCAACAAGGTCGTTAGAGGTAAACTCCGTCAATGACTTGTTTTTCATTTTACTTCCAAATGCTTTCTGTCTCTGGGTCTGTAGAATATCCTCCAATGCTGCTTTACTAGTCCTGATTTGACTTATTTTTCAGTTGGAGATTGTGTTCTGATGCGCCCATCGGAAACGAGTAAGCTTCCCTATGTAGCGCGCGTTGAGAAGATCGAAGCTGATAACCGGAACAACATTAAAGTTCGAGTCAGGTGGTATTATCGGCCAGAGGAGTCGATTGGGGGCCGGAGGCAGTTTCATGGAGCTAAGGAGCTCTTCTTGTCTGACCACTACGATGTCCAGAGTGCTCACACCATTGAAGGGAAGTGCATTGTTCATTCCTTTAAGAACTATACTAAGCTTGATAATGTTGGTGCTGAGGATTATTATTGTAGATTTGAGTATAAGGCTGCTACTGGAGCTTTCACGCCTGACCGAGTTGCTGTGTGAGTTTTTCACTTTCTTGTTGTCTTATCTAATTTGTGATTCTGGTGCAAATTGCTTGAATGGGTTTATTTGTTTATTTATTTATTTATTTATTTCCCATTTCCTTGCAGCTATTGCAAATGTGAGATGCCTTACAACCCAGACGACCTCATGGTGCAGTGTGAGGGCTGTAAGGACTGGTAAATCTTCTTGTTAATTCGGGGAACCAACTAATGTTTACTTTTGTGTACTGAATCCCTGAATTCTCTGGTGTTTTTGCACTTTCCAGAGTAAAGTGTTTACATAAGCAATTGAAGGGTCGAATTTGTTTGTAAAGAGAGTATGCAGACATAATGAATTGAGAGTGAATTTCGGATAAGTTTTAGGGTAGTGATTTAAAGTGGCACACTTTTTTTAGAACTTTTTGAAAGAATCACTAATATAAGTGCTTTTCACTTTTATTTTTATTATTATTTTTTAAAATTTTCTTTATTAGTGTTTTGGAGATTTCAGAATCACCTTTTGTCATGTGACCAAATATATGAAAATTTTGAAAAGTACTTTCAATTAGTTAAATGTCAGCTTTCTGAAACTCACCTTAAGTCTGTATGAATTAACAATTGAAGATTGTTTAATCAAAGATAAAGTTATCTAGATGCATGTAAATGGCTTTTGGCATCGATAGATGCACCATAGACATTATATTAGTCTGTACAAAGATGACCTTAATCGGTTAATTGGCCATTGTTCTATCCATAGGTGGAGAAGCTAGCCGTTAAAGCTTAAAGTTCAGTGTGATGTACTGTCTTTTACGGATTGTAAATTGTATAATGTTGCTAGAAATGGAATATTCACGTAAACTCTATTCTATTATATTAGAACTTCATAACTTAGTTCTGATTGAAGTGGCTATGTTATACCATTTTGTTTGATACTGGAACTATTTAGAGTGTGTCAAACTCAAGAGTCCTGCCAGTCTCAACAATTTATTGTTTTCTGAAAGCACAAAGCTCTTATGTCGCCTTTGATCTTTAGGTATCATCCTGCTTGTGTAAGCATGACTATTGAGGAAGCAAAAAAATTGGATCATTTTGTGTGTTCTGAATGTGCATCTGATGCCGACATCAAGAAAAATGAGAATACATTTTCAGCGTCACCGGTAGCTTATGGCAAGGTTAGTAACTGTTATCTGATGCTTCCTACTTAGAATGGTAGTTGAATATCAATCATCTTTGCCAGCTTATTATCCCTTTTCTGTTCACGTTAGTTGTCAGATGTCTCTTTTTCTTTTCTGATGTATTTAAAGATGAACTCAGTAGCTCAAGTACAGACAATAAGACAAATGAAATACACGCAATATTTGGCATTGGTTCATGCTAAACGTCCAGATCTTCAGTTTGGTCCCGTTCCAATCACTTCAGTCATGTTTTAGTTAATTAACTTTGAAGGGTTTTCTTTTGATTCACGTGCTATTTGTTTTCCAAAAGCCAGTCTTATGTTTCATAAATGCCGGTCATTGGGCTTCCTTTTTGCAGAAAATCAATTTGAGATTATTGTCTACTTTCACACGTCAAATGAATAATCAGGTGCTATTGTTATGTGCTTGGTGAGGTTATCCTAAATGGTTCGTCAAATGTCTTCCAATAACTTTTATTTTTACTTTTACTTTTACTTTTACCATAGGTTTGTTTAAATTAGAATGCATTCATTGGAAATGATTATATACCAGAATATATGGTTTTGTTTTCTGCATATGCCAAATATTCCTATTAACTCAAGAAAATTCTGACAGCTACCTAAAACATGTCTGCGTTTATGTTATAAAGAGTTGGGAGTCTTTTTTGTCAGTTTGATACATCGATGAACAAATTCTTTTTTCATAATAATTATGAAAATTTCAGTTCCTTATTTTCAAATATTCTCTCTTTTAGGCTTGCCCATTGTCATATTGGTCAATTGTTTAGTTGTTTCTATATAATTTTTTAAACTTTCTAGCCCTGTTGTTGCAAAAGACACTATGATCCAGGAGGACATTGTTCGTTGGGAGGTGGTTTCCCAAAAATCAATCCTCAAAATATTAAAAGTCTGGAATCTCTCCTGACCCTCACCCCCTCTGGACAAATCATGCTTTCTTATCTGTCAATGCAAGTACATTATTATCATGACACCCTTTATCATGCTTTCCATTTCAGATTTGAGCTGTATTGCGTAAGCAAGCTTTTCCAATAACTTTACAGTTCCTTTTAAGTTCAAGGAGTTAGTTTATTTGAAAAAAAAAAAAAATCAATCCTCCTTTTAGGTTTTTTTATTCTCAGGCATGTGGGTGCATGGGAACACTGTTATTGATGTGGTGAGAAATGTAATTTTCTTTCTATGGAGTATGGTCTGAAAAAGATGTCTTTTTTATTTGAAAAGTCATCTATCATCAACAGTAAGACATATTTATGTTGCTTCAAAATTTTAGATTAAATTTCAATTTTATTTCTTTAAAGGTTGTGTATGATATGGCTTAACTCTAAAAAGTATGTAGGTTTTTTAATTCAATTCTGTTTAAATCTTGACGTTTAAAAATGTTTATCTTTAAATAATCAACTTTTTGCCTATCTTTGTGCTTGATAGGTAAGATTCATTTGTTTTTAAGTACAATTGGGATTAAGGGGATTTGAACCATAGATCTCGTGATTATTAACATGTCTGTATGCCAATTGAGCTACACTTAGTTTGGCTATGATTCATATTTTTAACTTTCTTTTCTTTCTTTTTTTTTTTCTTTGTTTCAACTTTTTAAATCTATTAGAAACAAAATTCTTATGCCACAATAACTTTTCAATTTTTTGTTTAATGATAAGTTCAGAAATGTTTAAAAATGTCGAACTTGACAAATACTTATTTGATACAAAACTGATTAGGAATCTATTAAATAATTTTTAAAGTGTAGAGACCTATTAGACACAAACTATAACAAATGCAGATTACTTAATAATATTGCAGTTGTGCATTTGATTCCTTTTTGATACATTATTTGTTATAGTTTCATGGTCAATTAAGTTTGTCCATTTCAAGACCAACTTACTTAGGAATTCTCATTATCATTGAAAATCCCCACCTCCAATACACATCCATTTCGCCATTTTGTCTCTGAACCTTGTCAAACTACAAGTATATTAGTAATCTCCAGGACAGTAGATGTTTCAGGCAGATAAGAATCAACAAAAGATAGAAGAAATCAACTGCTGTCATCGACAAAACTACGAGTCCCGTCCTGCCTGTTTGAGGAAGATAACAATCTCATGATCAGTTGCTTTGAATTCTGTTTCTTTAATGAGTTCGACTAACATAAAGTTCATTATTGGTTGCAGCTCGAGTCAAAGCGACGGAAAAGATAACCACGGCAGGTGAAATTCTTTGTTGGATTCAACCATGGCAGATATATGGAGAGTTCAGTTGTTATTTATGTAGGTGGTATATAACATAGCTTGGACTTTGCTGTGTAAAACTTTTTGTTTTGTGACTGAAGTTACATATATGTGTGTGTGTGTGTGCATGTAGTAGTAGTAGAGTAGTAGTAGTAGGGGCTCAGGGAGTTTCTCCATAACAATTCAGGCTAAGTCTTGTCGCATCATTTTGGTAAACTCTCTATTCTGTTTCTGCCTTTGGATCTTTTAATGTGATTTGGGGACACAAAGTGGAAGCAGAAATTTTAGAGGTCGCTGAAAGTGGTCAATTCTAAGTCTACGTATGAAAGTAGCCCAAATGATGGGCATTTATTTTTTCATACTAAAATAAACATTTATTATTACTACTTTTGAGTACTGGTTAAGATTTTTAAGAACATAAATTTTAAGTGAATATACTTTAATAGTAAATATCTAACCTGAAATTAAAAAGTAAATAAAAAGCAGTGAATAAGATTATGTACATTTTATTTGATCATTTTATAATGAATTTGAAATGTGTTGGATGCAATTCAAAATCTTTGTTCTTAATTAGGTTAAAATATAAATGGTTGAATGAATATAATTTTAAATGGTAAATATTAAACATAAAGTTTTAAAGGTAATAAAAGAAATAAGAAAGATAAAATGAAGTAAGTTGTTTTTATTTATAATTTTCAATGTTGTTGAGTAAAATGAAATAAGATATTAAGCACATTTTTGGAGAAAGAAAATGTGAAAGGTTGTAAGAAATTTTTAAAAAAGAAATATAGTCAGAGATGTAGTTATTATGTAAAAGGATTTATATTTGATGTAAAATTAATTTTTTTAAAAAAAAAAGCATAAAAGGTACCTACAAGAAGACAAGGGGTGTGATTCAGGGCAAGCAAAATAGAAAAATTTAAGGCCTCAACTCCTATTTTAGTATAGATTATTATTATTATTATTATTATTGAAGACTTGGCACACCTCCCGTTTCATTAAAGTTTAGTTGTATTTTTTAATAAGTAAAAATATTACAAGATGAATACAAAGGTAGATATTTGAATGAAAAAAAAAAGACGTGTGTAGTTTAGACTATATCCAATCTATCTGCAGTCAATTTGCATCTAAAAAAAATTTGTGGTAGATTTTTTAGAAATTATTTCAAATGATAAAACTATTGAAAATATTTACATAGACATTAATAGACACTGAGACTTCTACCAGTATCTATCAATGTCACTGATATTAGCATCTATCACTGAAGTCTCAGTGTCTATCAATGTCACTGATATTAGTATCTATTATTGATAGTTATAAACTTTTTTTATATTTTGTAAATATTTTGATTCATTTTTTTTATATTTAAAAATAGCTCTAGATTTTTTTAATCGATTATTTTTATTTTTTTTCTTCTTTGCATAAAAAGGGATGTATTGGGATTAAGCTACATCTAATCATTTTCATATTTGAATTTCTTATTACTAGAAGGAAATAAAGACCCTTTAACTAATAAATTAGGGGTTCATATACATACTAAAATCTTAATTAATTTCAATTCACCATAGTTTTCATATAATTTGATATTAAAGTACATAAAAATATTAAAATCATTATTACCATTTATCATTTCATCTAAAAAGATAGTTAAAATCATTTACATATGGTTAAAATCATTTACATAATCCTCGCTAGAAAAAATTATGTACCTTAGCAATTTTTACGTAAGACGTCACAATCATCACCGTTGTGTCCAATTTTCATCTTATTTTATCAAAGAAAAAATGACGACTCTCCAAAGAGGTTTTTTAGGAATGAATTTCAAAGTTGAAAAATAAAATTAGAATATTTCAGAGTCTAGAAGTATATATATAATTGAAACCTACCCAAAATTAAAAGTATTCGTTTTATTAACCTAAATTGATTGTTTATGTAGTAATTAATCGAATAAAACGGACTAGAAACCAGAAAGAAACAAATGAAAGAAGTGAAGTTAATATGAGATTTTGAAGAAAGAAGAAAAGTTAAAATTTGATGTTTAATTTGAACTAAAAAATGGGAATCAGTTGAGCAAATTATGAACAACTTTTATACGTTATTCAAACAATAATCAACTTCAACTTCTTTCCATTTTTGCTTTATATTAATTTCTTCTCTTTCTTCACATTTAACCTTCCTCCCATCTCTTTTAATTTCCTCACACACACATATATATATAAGAGAAATTATAATAAAGAAAACCAAGAGAAAATTAGTAGAATTATATGTATTATTGGGATGATGGGGTTTTCTTCAACAATAATAATAACAATACTTATAATTATTGTATTATTTTATGTAACTAGTTTTGATAATCTTGTTTCTTGTTTTGCAGAAAAGAGAGAAATTTTCTTGGTTGTAATGGAAGATGAGTTAAAAAACAACAAAGAAACAACAACAATGGAAGAAGAGGATTCACACAGTAAGCTTCTAGAAAACACTATAAAAAGCTACACAAAACTCCATAGCTTCAAGAAAATTTTCAATGGCTTTGCAGTTCACACAACCCCATCACAAGCCTCAAAGCTTAGAGAAGTTGATGGAGTTAAACTGGTTGAGTTAGATAGAGGAGTGAGGAAAATGACCACTTATACCCCTGAGTTTCTAGGACTAGTGCCCTCCAATATTCATAATTATAGTATTATTGATGGTGGTGGGGAAGGGATTTTGATTGGGTTTGTGGACTCTGGGATTTACCCAACACATCCAAGTTTTAGTTTTTTTGGTAATTTTGATCATCAAGAAGAAGAGGAGTTGTCTTGTGGGGTTTGTGAAGAAGGTCCTTTTTTCCCTAAAGCTTCTTGTAATGGGAAGATAGTGAGTGCAAGGTTTTTCTCTGCTGGGGCTCAAGCTGTTGCAAAGCTTAATTCTTCTCTTGATTTTCTCTCCCCTTTTGATGCTGAAGGCCATGGAAGGTACTACATTTTATTTATATATATATATATATAGTCAAGTTTATACAAGGTCTTTTAATTCTTAGTTTTGGGCGTCTACGACTCAAAGATATTAAGGTTTCATTATACATAAAATTTCACAAATGTTTCACTTCAAATGATAGTTTTTGAAATGTTTATAAAAAGTTAAGGGTAGTATTATAATTTTGGAGAGAACCGACGTGTTTTTCAAAAAAAAAAAAAAAAAATTATTAGATAAATATGGTTTTAAAAAAGTTAGCTATTATAGTTCGATAAAATTTTCATAAATAGCTTTAAATTTTATCAAGCGATAGAGACTAAAATCTAATTACAACAATAGAGATCAACTTTCTTCCAATCATAGTTAACCGTGAATTAGAATTTTAATGGAAGGATTAATATAATTTTTGTGAAAATTATAAAGAATAATAAAACATAACAATTTAGAGTTGATAATTTTTTTTTAATTAAAATATATTTAGATGTTTAAAAACTAAGAAAGAGATGAAAAGCTAGTAAGCATTAGTTTTATAATATTATTTTATTGAGTTGAAAATTGACACATTAAAATTAAAAGTTAAGAGATAAAATTGCACAAAAATATTAAAGCAAATAGAGGACTCTTGCATACCAAAGTAGTTTTACCTTTATTGTTATGTTTTAGGACTATGATTATAAATAATGATTAATTTAAGTGTTCTTTGTTTCATTGAGTTGATTAAAATCAAACTATATATTTTTTGTATAATTCAATGAAAAAAAATGATAAAATAAAATTTATGATTTTATTTATATAAAAATTCTTATATTTGAATATTGGTTTTATTTTGTGTTGTGATCACAGCCATGTGGCATCCATAGCTGCTGGGAATGCAGGAGTTCCAGTTATTGTGAATGGTTTCTTCTATGGCTTGGCCAGTGGGATCGCGCCACGTGCACGGTACTTAAATTTTCACTAAGAAAATATATTTTTTCTTTTTTCTCCACGTTTTAATTTATCTATATATTTTGGATTATTATTATTATGTTTTTTAATAAATTTCATTACTTATATTTTTAACATTTTAGGATTATACCCTCGCCATGAAAAAAAAAAAATACTAAACTTGTTACTTGTAATTCATGAGCATATAGCATGAATACTGATTAAGTGGGTAGAAAATTTCAACAAAGTTGATCTCCTAAGGGATGAAATTCGTTTGTACTTGTTAGTGTTCAGTTGTATTTTATATAATTTACTCTTATAAAAAAATAATCACGAACTTTATACTATAATTCAATAATATTTTTGAATTTTTAAATGGTAGAATGATACTCTTAACTTTTAAAAGGAGTTAAAAGATGCTTCTACTATTGATATATGGACACAAATTTGTGTGTGTATGCGTGTGAGAAATTGAGGCATGGCTCCCTTGGTGTATGAGAGTACTTGCTTCCTAGGCATATTGTGGTGCTTTAATCTAGTCTACTTCGATTCGGAAGTAATACTCATAGATATTCTTTCATTGCTTGACTTGTTATTCAGAATCAATTATAGACACGTGATCGTATTTGCTATTCCAATATCCCTAAGTGTCTGCACCGGTGGGGTTGAGTTTAGGGGACCATTTATTATCTGATTGTCCTTTTAGTTAGGCTATTTTCGTTGACATACTTTTGTTAGGAGGGTGTTCCCATAGAATCTCTCGTCAGGAAATAGAGCTCAATTAAATTTGTCACTTTAGTGCAGGTAATTTGGTTGAGATATAAGATTTGGAGAGTCGCTTGGTGTGCTATTATTTATCATATTTGGTGTGAGCATAATCTTTGTACCTATGGACTACCTTTCATCCCTCAGGTGGTTAGTTATGTTGTGAAGTCTGAAGTTTTTCTTTGTTATTCTAAGTGACTTGGGACTTCTATTGAGGCGTCTCAAATGGACTCTTTATTTTTTCCTTGAGTTTGGTGATCTTTTTTTTCCTTTGGTATGTTTAGATAGTTTTTGTTCTGCTCTTTTGTTAGTTTTTTTGTGTGTTATATTTGTGTCTTGACTTCAAGCTGTGAGATTCTCTTATCTTTATTATAATTCAATATCTTTGAAAAAAAATTGAACCCATTATTATTTTTTTTTCTTGGGTTACAGAATTGCTGTTTACAAGGCAGTCTATCCAACCGTAGCTACTCTAATAGATGTTATTTCTGCAATAGATCAGGTAAGCTTTTTTCTTTTTTTTTTTTCCCTCCTTCATACAAGTCTATTTCTATTACAATCAATCATCTATAAATAAACAAGTGATTCTAACTCCCTTTTTTAAAATAAAAAATTTGTTAAAAGTAATTTTCATACGATCATTTTAATATTTGATTATACACTTTTAAAAGTGATTTTGTACCATCAAAATTAAAAGTGATTTTTAATAACTTAAGAGCATGTTGGAGATTGATTTTTAGAATAAATGTTTTGAGCAAAATTATTTAATTATAATTAATTCTGTAGAACAAAATATTTGATTATATTTGATACTTTACAAATAATTTAAAATTAGTTTAGAGTGTTTTTAAATGTTTAATATTTGTTTTGAAAGGTAATTTAAGATCTCAAGTTAATAAAAGAAAACATTGCGCATTTCAGATTGAAAAAAAATAGTGGTACAGAAAATTATATAGAGAGAAAAAATGGAGAGTTAGAAAAAATTTCAAATAGAAAAAAATATGTTAGAGACAGAGGAAAAATTTAGAAAGAGAAATTTAAAAGAGATAACAAAGATACGAAAATAGAACAACAAAGTTACGGAGATACAAAAAAATTGTAGAGAATTACAAAAAATTATGGAGAATTAACTTTAAAATGAGAAATTAACATGACAGTGAGAAACAGTTTCAAGATCAAAATGTTACAGAAATGGATAAAAAAAAAAAAAAACTAGAGAAACAAAAAAGTTAAAAGAGGGAGTTATAAAGAAAAACCATTCGAGAGAGAAAAATGTGTGAAAAATGATATTTATTAACGAAAAAAAGGGAGATTTTTAAACATAAAAAAAAAAAACTATTTACATAAAATAGAAAAATTTAATCATTTTAGACTTTTATCGATTTTTATCACTTATAGATATAATTTTTATCAATGATAGATTTCTATTAATTTCTATTACTCATCGACATTGATAGAAATTTATCATTGTCTATCAATATTTTTTGCTATTTTTGTAAATAATTTAATATTTTTTTATTATGTGAAATTTTTTCTAAAAAATAGAATAAAATTTGGGTTGTTTTCAAATAAAAGAAAATGAGCTAACTTAGTTATAAATATAACAAAATTTCACTCACTATCTATCAATGGTAAACAAAGTGTCATTTTGCTATACTTGAAAATATTTTCACAGTTTTAACATTTAAAACAATTACCCATAAAATTAGAGATAAACACTCTAAAAACTTTAGGGAGAGGGTTAAAATTGAAGAGATAATAAAATGGACAAAGAAACTTTAAAACAAAAATATAAATTTTAGAAAATTTAAAATAAAAATACAATTTTTTTAAAAAAAAATATTAGAAGATCGAAATAGTAGTCTTTTTTTTCTAAAAAAAACCACGAAGATTTCTAGTACCATCATTATCTATCACAAAAGTAAAATTTAAGAACTACATAGGGTCAATGAAATAAATGAATAAATTATTTGGTGACGTGTCAGATTATGAATAGGAGTAGTAAGTACTATTGTAATACTAGAAAATTTCTCAAGAAAATCACTCACAATCGACGAAAATCACATGAGATCACCTTCCAAAATCACAAATTTAGAAGAAAGTAATTTTATTAGTATCAAAAGTGATTTTGATCATTTCAAAATCACTCTCAAACATGTCATAGTTGATTCAAATTAACTAAAAATTAAAATACTCAAAATAAAAATATTTCAAATCCAAAGTATAATATTCATATCCAATTTTATACTGAATAAGTAAGTGCAGGCAGTGGTTGATGGAGTTGATATATTGGCATTATCAGTTGGACCAAATGAACCACCAGAGGTAGGATTTACCTTCCTAAGCACATATGACATTGCCATATTATCTGCTACACGAGCTGGAATCGTTGTCGTTCAAGCAGCCGGAAATAACGGCCCAGCCCGGGCAACCGTCGTCTCCTACAGCCCTTGGGCCATCGGCGTTGCAGCTTCCGGCACCGACAGAGTTTATTCAGCCTCACTTCTTCTTGGCAATGGCCAAAAAATTGAGGGAGTAGGATTGTCTGGTATGTCACCATACAACTATCTGTATCTACTGCTTAGCATTTTTTTAACAAATGTTCTCGCATATGGTTAAATTATAAGTTCAACTTCTAAATTTAAAAGCTAGTATTTAGTCTCTATGATTTAATAAAATTCCATAAATAATCCTTACGATTTAGTAAAAGTCTTATAAATAGTCTCTACGGTAGGAATCGTTCATGAGGGTTTTATCAAACGATAAATGCTACATTCTAATTAGGATAAAATGCATTTCAAGATGTTATACTTTTAGTTCTTAAATTTTGAGTTTGATTTATATTTAGTTTTTAGGTTTCAAAATGCTACAATTTTATCCTTATTTTGAGTTTTGTTATAATTTGATTCCTACGTTTCAAGATATTTTGGTTTTCTCCTATATTCTTTTTTATCGATAGTACAAGTACTACGCCAATTGAGCTACGCTCTTGTTGGCAAGAAGAAGAAATAATGTCTCTATATTCTAAGTATCCATGACAAACTCTATATTAAATTCATTCCAATTCAACTTCTTTTTCCAAATATGAAAAATACATCACTATTTAAACTATATGAAATGTTACCTTGAAAGGACACAACCTTTCATTTATTTTGCTAGGTTTAATCAAAACTCTTCCATTCCGTACATTAAATGTAAATACATTAAATTAGATTAGTACATAATGCACTAAAGATGTGGATGAATCTGGATTTTGAGATTCGTTATGAGTCTTGGATGGCCTTGAAGTTTGAAAGGTTGCAATTTTTTACCATAGACGGAAAACTTAGCTTGGAAGCAAGCATTTAATCTTTCTTAAAATCTTTTAGTTTTTTAGCTCTTTTCATTACCAATTATTTCTTTATCAATTTAACTATCATCCTCCTCAGGACCCACTTTAGGGAGTGAGTTTTTCCTACATAAGCTGGTATTGGCTAAGGATGGGAAGAAGCAAAATGAGACACATTCCAACATACCAAATTACATTGAAGAGTGCCAAAATCCTGAAGCTTTTGACCCAAACATTGTTCAAAATAGCATAGTCCTCTGCTCTTTCTCACAAGGATTCCTCAATGGAACCTCCTCTCTTGCAGCCATTATTCACACTGCAACAACACTCAGATTCATGGGTTTTGTTCTCATTGCAAATCCAAACTATGGTGATTTCATTGCAGAGCCCATCCCTTTCAGAGTTCCAGGCATTCTCGTCCCGAGCGTATCAGATACTCAGGTATGCCTTTAGAACATATAAACAAGTAAACGTGCATTTGAATCAAAATCTTCATTTTTGTTTTCTGTAATTCTAGTAATATCTCAAACATGTTTTCAAAATGTGGGCAACAAAAATGGCTCCATTTGATAACTATTTGAGTTTTTTTTAGCTTATAAACACTTTTTCCACCTATAAATTTCTTTGCTTAGTTATATACATTTTTATTTATGTTTTCAAAAATGAAAACTAACAAAAAGTAGTTGTTTTTAGAATTTGATTAAGAAGTCAAAGGTGAAATAATAAGAAGTTCGGACACTTTAAGTTTGGCTAGCATGTCCGTGTCCGACTCGTGTCAGATACTTAGACACTCTAACACATTTGTTGGACACGTATTGGACACTTGTTCGATAACAAATATGTTACACATGCATAGAACACTTGTTAAGTAGACTACAAAGACTAATATATGACAATAATAATAAATTTTGAGTGTGAAATACATCAAACTAAGGTTTTTAAGCATATAAATGCATTATCCCATTTACTTCGAATTTTCTTTTGGTATAAAAATTATATATATATTTTTAAAATGAATATTTTAATAAACGTGTCATTGTCATTTTGTGTCCTAGATTTTTAAACATGTCCATGTCATATCATATCATATCCGTGTCTCGTATCCATTCTTCTTAGGTGAAAACCATAGTACGAAATCTGGGGGGAAACATGCACAAATTTCAAAAACTAAAAACTAAAAACAAAATCATTACCAAATGAGACAAAAGCTTTTACGGACAGGACCTGAAAATTTAGAACTGCACACAAAAAATGTAGGTAATACTGAAATACTATGAAGAAAATACATGCAAGGATGGAAGGGGAATGGTTAGTGAAATTAAAGGAAAAGCAGCCATTGGAGAAGGAAGAGTTGCTTCATTTGGAAGGCAAGCTCCCACAGTTAGCAGGTTTTCATCAAGAGGACCAGATTACATTAACATAAATAGAACTGTAGCTGATGTTCTAAAGCCAGATATTCTTGCACCAGGTCACCAAATTTGGGCTGCTTGGAGCCCCCTCAGTGCCTCAGAGCCACTTTTAAAGGGTGAGATTATATGAAGTTACAGTTTCATCTATTTTTTCCTATCAAAGTTATGATTTCAGTCCCTTAAATTTTAACTAACTTCTTGTTTGAGTTCTTTTACCTTTTAAAATCTCAAATGCTAAGTTCTCGTTTGGTTATGATTTTATTTTTAGTTTTTAGTTTTCGAAATTTATGCTTGCTTTCTCCTAAATTTAATAGTTTGGTTCTCATATTTCTAAGAGAAACACTTGGATTCTTAGTAAAATTCTAAAACCAGAAACAAATTTTTGCAAACTCCTTTCTTTTAGTTTTCAAAATTGTTTTTAAAAACATTAGTAGATAAAGTGAAAAATAAAACAAAGAAACTTATAGGTGAAAGTATTGTTTATAAGCTTAATTTTCAAAAACGAAAATTTTCTTGCAAACCATTGTATTAAGAAATTGAGAAGAAATAGACTTAATTTTTAAAACCCACGAACGAAAAAAATGAAAGAGTTATCAAACTGGCAGTCATAATAAAAAAGGCACAAGAAGTTGATTGAAACATTGGTGTTGAATTAAATAGGATACCATTTTGCACTATTGTCTGGAACAAGTATGGCAGCACCTCATATTGTGGGAATAGCAGCACTTATCAAGCAAAAATATCCTTCTTGGACTCCTTCCATGATAGCTTCTGCAATGTCCACAACTGCTACAAAGTATGATATGAATGGAGACCTTATTCAGGCAGAGGGATTCAACCTTCATACTTTATATCCTTCTACTCCTTTTGATTTCGGTGCTGGCCTCGTTTCTCCGACCCACGCTTTGGACCCCGGCCTCGTCTTCCCATCAGGTAAATTCCTATGATACATACTCTACCTTTTCATTATTTCGATAACTATGTTTGTTGAATATCTCAAAAATTGTCACACCCCACCCCAGACCACCCTCTTAGCCTAGAGAAGGGCGTGACTGCAACAGTTATAAACCCTTAGACTGACACTTACTGCCTAATAACTCTTGCGGAATAACTCTGATACCAATTATAATTCATATGCAACGGGACGTCTTTAGGCCCACAATTTATTAACTTAGAAACATATTATGTTTAGAGTCATTACAACACTAAATTTACAAGTCCCAAAACCCACAAATCCTAGTCCCTATATGAACAATAGTAACATGTGTACAATATTAACGGTAACCATCTAGCAAACGGTTACAAGTCTTTTGGTCCTCTATGGAAGAGCAGATACTGAGCTATCTTCAGAGGATGTGACCGCTATCTGTAGGGGGGAAAAACAAAAACATTTGAAAACGGGGTGAGCCTACGCCCAGTGAGTGACCGAGAAAACATAGTAAATTCTCATGCATAATTTCAGAAAATAGTTTTATCTGAAATATAAACTTTTGCAGCATAAATATTTTCCAAGCGTAAATTATATAAAGATGTTTTAAACATAAAACAGTAAAATCATTTCTCAAATCAAAGTACTGTATAACTGGTAAAATAATCCCAGCACCAACTACTAGTCCAGAGAGAACCCTTTTGCTCAATCTCTGACTTTATTCATCTGTGGCCACATTAGGTACTACTACTCAGATACCTTCTCCTTGTACTTTAGTATCGAGCTACTAGGATACCTTCTTCAACGTACTTCAGTATCCCGTTGGCTTGGTACCTTCTCAAATGTACTTCAGTACCAATAGATACCTTCTCCTTGTACTTCAGTATCTAGTTGGGTGGATGCCTTCTCCTTGTACTTCGGCATCACATTTTACTAAAACTATTTATAAACAACTTTTCTCTTTAAAGCATGTACAATATAACACATATACAACATGGCTTTAAAGATGGTAACGCATGTTGGATAAAATCAATACATATACATATGTAAATAGTTTTTCAATAATAGGCATGCGTTCAAATCGCAATTCAAACTTGCTTGGAAACCACTTTATAAAACTAGTAGGTATGAGAATTATTTTCGCAAACATGCTTTCTGTAAAACGTTTATAATCAAAACAGTTTAAAAATGATTTAGTTCGAAAACATTTTAACCACTCACCTCGAACTCTTAGGAACTTTTCATTCTAGTAGCTCCTCGGGCTTCTCTTCACCCCTAGAATCCAGATTCAACTTACAACTTAGATTACTCATAGTTTCTGAACCTTATTTTGAAATACTTCCTTCTACAAACTTATTCTAAAATTCTCAGAATCTTACCCTAACTTTCAGCTCAAATCTCGTGGTTTGGCCGGAATCTCAAAATCTTCAAGACTGGCCCAGACTGATCCGACAGTCTGACCCTTCTGCCTTCTTCTCAACCTCCAGCCCAGTTCCTTTGAGCCTTTTCCTCCGGCAGCCCTACTCTGAAAACTAGACTTTCAGAGCTTTCAGATGGCTTTGGAATCACTCCAAATGCACGAGTAGATTGGAAGATCTCCTCGTCCAAAGTTGACACATTCCTCTGAACCCTCACTGCTCTCTACTTTCTCTACGAAATTTATGATTTTTGTGTGATTTGAAAATGAAATCCCAACTCCCTATTTATAGGCCTTCAAATTGCTCGTGGGATTGACAATACCTACTTGGCTGTATGACCAAATGTTTAATCCTCTCTTTATCAACGTAAGCTGACTTCACCTTGGTTCAATGTGTTCTTCCCAAACACATCCAACACAATTTTTAGGGTTTAAGAATTTCTCTTAATCGGACACCTAGATTTTAATTGACGTTTGCCCTTACGTCTTCAAGCTTTGTTTGTATTCAAATTAGGATTTTTAAATGCATAATCCACCCCAACGCGTCCAAATACATCACCCAGGAAGCTTGCTCGGCCGTTCAATGCATAGGCGAGGCGTGGGCATGACGTTTGAATCAGACAAAGCAAGGCTAACGCATAGGCGCTCTCGCTCTTTCCGCTCTCGGCAGTGTCGCTCTCTCCACTCTTGGCAGTGTCGCTCTCTCCCACTTTCTCGCTGGTCTCACTCTCTTCACTCTCGCTCTCTCTAGCAATCTCGCTGGTCTTGCTCTCTCCAATCTCGCTCTCTCCAACTTTTCTCTCCACTCTCGCTCTCTCTAGCTTTTCGCTAGTCTCGCTCTCTCCACTCTCGCTCTCTCCAGCTTTTTCTCTAGTCTCGCTCTCTCCTATATTCTATCCAATCACTCTCTCCTATTTCTTCTCCAATCTCGCTGGTCTCGATCTCAATGATCTCGCTCTCAACGTTCTCATTGATCTCACTCTCAACGATCTCGCTCTTAGCTACTGCGAACATTGTTTGTCTCCGTGCAATTCCTACATGATTATGCCACTAGTCACTTGCCTTCCAGTGCTTTGTGCACAACACGCATTTCACATAAATTTTTCATACTTAGCCAATTTTTCCCAAATTTCCCAAACCCAATGTCCATATTTTTCTTTTCAAATCCCCATTCCTTCTTCACCATTTCACACTAACTTTCTCATCAACCTACTCAACTTATTTATACAAAATTAAATAGGGACACACAATTAAGTGGAAAATTAAGACAATTTAAATAAGAAAACACACTTAAGTGTAAAATTGGGATTCGGGGTTCACAAAAATACTTTACAACGCTTTGGAATGCTTTTGGAAGAAGGAAAATACACTCATTAGTGTTTTCTTAAAGTCTAACCGTGCTTATGTTAGGATACTACCTAACAAGAAAACTAGGAATACAAAGAAATAGAAAGATAGTAATATGTTACAATATTAAGAGAAGTTACAAAAGTCCATAGCCTTTCAAGAGGGTTATCTCTCTCAAAGTCCCACAATTGAAACTTTTCACCAAAATGATCCACATCTTCTATGGTCCTATCTCCCTTTATTTATAATCAAGTATCTCGTAGCTAATTACCTCTATGCCCTTTCTATAAACTGGTAAATAAGATACACTATAATGAGTAAAAGGATGTTTTGATTTGCACCAAAAAGCATAGTAGATAGAACCAAATCCATAAATCGGTAAAAGTTGAAGGAGGAATCCCTAAAAAGTCGTCCATTACATTCTCCTCACTAGGTTCAAAAAAAAAAAAACTCGCAAAATAACCAACCAAATTGTCCTTCTAGACCTCTAACTAGTACTCTCACAGCTTGTTAGTAATGTACTTTACTCAGAAAACATTATTCCCTAAATGTATCAGCACATTTGCTTAAAACATACAAACCAAAACCAAGTCATCATTCAGCATTTTGTTTCATACAGTTATATTTGTTCTTTCATAACTGTGATCTTATAATTGTATCAGTTTAATTTTTAACATTAACTGTTCAGTTAAGAATAAACAAGTAGATAAAATAATATAAGAAGCAACTATATAATATAAGAAAGCATCATCTTCCATGTCGTGCCACATCAACTTTTTTTCCTATTTAACAAATATCAAAATACTAAACTAAAATGTCTATAAAAGTAACAAACAACATAAACTGGAATTATAATTTATCAACTCTAATCTAGAGAACCCAAGATTGCACATTTCTTTTGCCAATAGATTCAATTTAAGCCAATTCAAACATCAAGAAAACTAACCATGTCTTCTTGAAACAGAATATGATGAGTATATAAACTTCTTGTGCTCTTTACCTGGGGTTGATCCTGCCGTCATCAAAAGCGCCACCGGAGGACAGTGCAACACCTGTGTCTCACAGCCACACCCTGCAGATCTGAACCTTCCTTCAGTCACAATATCTTCACTCGTTGGGCATCAGGTGGTGCAGAGAAGAGTGAAGAATGTAGGAAGCAAAGTGGAGACATATGTGTGGTCAGTGATCCCACCAAATGGGACAACGGTCAACATCAATCCGCCACGGTTCACTGTAGCGCCCGAAGAAGTCCAAAACTTGGAAATACAGATCAATGTCACACACAAAATGGATCATTTTACCTTTGGGGAGATTATTTTGACAGGAAGTTTAAACCATATTGCAAGGATCCCTTTGTCAGTTAAAGCTGTTTCTGCATCCTGAAGGTCAGGATTGGTTTGTTTCTATACATCCTCCATTTATCCCTCTATGTTTTCTCTTGAAAAGGGTGTCAAAATTTTCAAAATATTGTAATGCCTGTTAAAAATTCAAATTAATGATAGTATCTAGGTGAAACTAGAATGCTAGTGCAATTATTTTAAACAAATTCAAAAGATTGAGCTTTACCAATCTTGAAAGGTCTTCTTGTCTTAAGATTTCAAATGCAATAGTTGGAAGAACTGATGTATAGTAGTTGAAATGCCAGTGTGTTTATAGCAATCATTGGTTGTTAAAGTAGTGAAATGTCTAATTAAACCTGCCAAAAATCAAGATCTTTCTCCCAAAGATACTCAAACTAAACAAGAAAAGTAAAAGTGAGTTTCAAACTCCCAAATCCCATATGAACTCTCCTTGCATAAAAGCACGAGAAGAAAACTACATGGCTTAATTTCGTTGAATGTTTAGCCAAGCTATATTTGGACTTGAATCCTCGATACCAAGTTGAGCTACAACTCATAGCTGATGCGAGTTGAATAATACATATCACTTCCATTTAGCATTTGACATGTCTTTAATCCATAGGCCCACACAACTATTAAATTCTTCGCTAAAAATGAAAGACAATACTACCAATGTACTTTAAACTTTTCCACGAATATGTAGCCACCAAAATTTAAGCAACATTTTAACAATTCTCCAATACAGAGAGTAATATGCTCTACTATTTTTGGCCTGTAATCTACAAAATCCCAACTCGTCTTACAAGAAAAGGAAAGGAACGGACCTTCGAGAATAGAAAACATCAACAAAGAAAGTAAGGTTGCATAAAACATGTCATGAACAATTCTAATGACAAATATTCTATTACCATTATGTCAATCTTATATTGGAGTTTGACCCACTAAAATAAATGGGTCCTCGACTCCTCTAATCCAATCAATTAACAATATGTGATATTTCTATCATAATTTAACAAAGAAAAAATGGTAAACTACCGTGGAAAAATACATTGAAATCAGTACGCGATCAAGCAAAGTTACCCTGTCCAGCACATACACTCTTTACACCGTGGATACCTATAAACGCTCCTTCCTCTGGGCCTTGTCAAGATGTGCTTTGTTTGCCTTACTGCCTTCCTAACTCTTATCTCAAATATCCGCCACTCTATAGTGTTGTTCCTTGAAAATATGCTTGCAAGCCTTCGCTTGTTTGGTCGAATTGTAGGCATCCTTCCACCGCCATAGTATATCCGATAACCAGACACAAGAGATGACAATTGACTACCAGAGTCTGTCATTGCAAATGCATCCGCAGCTGTGCAGCCTATGAAGTCCAGTGCTGCTAACTAAAAGAGCATAAATCCATTATTAAACTAAAATGTGACGATAAGATTGTAAAGTACTTGAAACCCTTCTACACAAGGGGAAAAAGACAGAAACAGTTGTACAACCTATAAAGCATATCCTATTCAAACAAGGTCATGAAAAAGAAAGATATATTCACAGCCACTTCAAGCACCAGAGTGTTTATTAGGATTGTCCATCCAATGAAATGACATAGACACAAGATTATCATTCAAAGAAAATAAATAAGAACTTGCTCGAGATCTGAGGAAGGGCTTTACTAAGCAGAAGAACAAATCCAAATGGTAAATAACTTCACATATACAGAACAAGTTTGTACAACAATTATCTCATGTGTTCTAAGAAGCACAACACAGATACGAACGGAGACGATGACACATCTTATTTTAAAAATCTAGGACATGATCAAGAACACGCTTATTAAAATATACATTTTAAAAAAATATATCATTATTATACCATAAGAATATTCAAAGTAAATGAGTTGATGAATTTATATGCTTAAAAAACTTAGTTGGGTGTAATTCACAATCAAAATTTATTATTAGTGTCATATATGTGTCTTTTTAGTCTACTTAACAAGTGTTCTTTGCATGTCTAACACATTTGTTGCACTAACAAGTGTTTGATACGTGTCTAGCAAGTGTTAGAATGTCCAAGTGTCCAACACGTATCAGACATGGATATGGTAGCCAAACTAAAGTGTCCATGCTTCTTAGCATGTGTTATTCCTTCCAGGTAGTAAACTGCCAGGTATCAGCTTCAATAGAGGAGCAGACGGATAAAAAATGGATACAAGAAGAATTCTCAGCTAAGTCTTTTAAAAGGATATTCTTCTAGGAGACAATTCCCGAGAGAGAAGATTGTTTAGCAAACTTGTAAGAACACGAGAATAAAACTAAAAGTAATATCCCAATACAATCCGCATATCTATATTATAACAATATCCTATCCAATTCATAAGGAGTCGGTGATCAAAGCATGTTATTACCTGAGAAGAAAAGTTCTTGAAAGGTTCAAGCTCGGTTGTTGAAAGCAACTTCTCCTTTGTAACCAGATTAGGATACAGACTAGTTAGAGCAGTCAACCTTGTATTTCCTCCATATATCTGCGAGCCTGCTACAAATATCTTTGTCTTGCGTTTGAAACCAAGAGCAGCAAGCATAAGTACAGCTTCCTCAGGTGTCAAAGGACAAAGACCTTCTGACCTAAGTTCTGCAGGAGAAGGTAATCTGCAAGAAGAAACCAAAATTTAGTTAGATCATATTCCAATATATAAAAAAATATATATGCTTTATTTCGCTTTCATAAAACAGGACCTGCACCCTTGGAGACATTTTTGTGGAACTTATGGGCATTGAGGAAGGAAAAAAAGAACAAGCTTTACAATTTGTGCAATTATGATTATTTTTTTCCGGGTCAGGATAAAAAAGAAACATGGAAATAATGTAAGAAATGTTGATGGAAAATATTGATAAGAAAACAACTTTATGAATAGGGTCATGGCCTAGGTATCAGATATAACTCAATGAGGAATTATTCTACCAGTCTCCTTTTGAAGATCTTGCTATCAAACTGTTGGGGACAAACATTCTTCGGCACGTGGTTGTATTGAGCAGTATGGAAACCTTAATAGTGAATACTAAGGTTAAAAAACACTATATGTAATTACACTTATTCTGTCTATGACAAAACAGTTAACAGTGCCACAGGCACAAATTAAAACAAATATTGAGAGATTAACTTTAAGCATAACCACAATGCCGAAATTAAAAATTTAGTTTACTGAAAACCATATAATAAAAGACAGAAACGAAAGGGCCAACACTGCATCCACTAGGTCCAAAATATAGGTCCCTCATTAAAAGCAACAGTTCTGTATAATGCGATGAATTCGAATCTCTTCATTAGGAGTGACACTATTAAACTCTTTAATAAATGAAGAATGATGCTCCCTATCTTTTGGGCACGACATGATGCATAGAAGACAAAATTACAATGAAAAGGTGAATATTAAAGCTCTTATATAGAATAAGTCAAGAGTGGAAGGCACAAAATCCAAATCTCCCGTCTAAAATAGAGCTAACGACAAAGCTCAGAAGTTTTACCGAAAGGTTTAGGCATTCAGAGTAAGCCATATTCCCAAAAATAACAATGAAAATTACGTCAACCATAGGTAAATGAATGAAATGGTTGTCATCTTCCTGCACATACACATATGGCGTATCCAACAGATGACTGGAGCAAGTAACAATACTTACTTAGTAGTTTTCTGGAGAAGAGACAATGCAGGGAAATGGACTGCTCGATAAGCTTCCAACTCTTCTCTTTCTTCTTTGCCTCCACCAAATTCACAGAGAGAATGAGCTACCATATCAATTTCAAATCTCAAATGTACAGATAGGTATCTAGAAGCTTTTGTTGAGCGAGCTTTTCTTTCCTTCATTGTTGATTCTATAAATGAACCCACAAGATGTTTGTCCAATGGTCCTGGGTAGCCTTCTTTTTGACGTAGCCTTTGAAGAAGCAAAGCACCAGTTCTTTGAATTTTAGGAACAAACCTCAGGGCATGAAAATTGCATCTGCATCGAAGTCTCTAGATGGAATTCCCAAATCAGAAAAACGAAATACAGAGAACAGCAACATAACTAAGGAAAATAAAAGGAGAGCAGCATCTATTGATTGTAAAACACAAAAAACATACAAGAACAAGGGCGTCCAGGTCAAATTACCTGTAACTCAAATGACAAAGGGTCAAATGCCAACCGATTACCAAAACCCAGGAAATGCACAACCTTATTCTTAATTAGAATAGGAAGAATGTTTTTCAAGTAGAATCTAGGCATGGCCTCTTTGATAATGTCAGCATCCGTTACCTGAAAACCCATTAAAATTATCAGTGCAACTGAAAACACGCACATAGGGAACGTGAGAAAGGCATCAACTGAAAACTTACCACACTTCCAATTGCCTCCAAGTCTAAGGACCGTAAATTATCCGGAAGTTCTTTCACTATATGGATGTCAGGAGTCATGTAGTTAATAAAATGATCCTCCTGGTAGATATCGCTGAATTGACTATAATATTACAGAATCTTGTAACATCAATTTTTCATTCAGAGAAATAATAACTGAAAAGTATGCTTATGGACTGACTAATGCGTAGAATGGCAAATACAATGAGGACAAAGCAGTATTGTTAAGGGCATCAGAATAATTAATATTATATCGGTTTGAATAGCCACTGTACGTCTTTAAGAAAAATGGAAGTATAAATAAATGTTAAAACCATATTTCTGTAGCTAAGGAAGACATAAAGTTCTTTCCCACCCAATCCAATATGAAAATTCCTAACGTAGCCATGAATGTTTTATTTTCTTTGGGTTTTATGAGTAAACCTTACAGTAGCTATATTAACTTTCAATTCAGGAGCTGTCTAAAAAATTTTCCCAATAAAGAGATCAAAAGCACTGAAGTGAAAAATGCGTCTGAAAGAGCTACAGAAAGACCTTTATTAACAATCAATCAGGCACCAAAATGAATTAAGCCATAGATACAGCAATAAAGCATGAACATTTTCATTAGCGAACCAGACCTTCTACACATAGAATCAACAAGTACAGAATATAATTCTATAAAAACTAGTAACAGGAGAAAAAGGAAGAGGAAAGAATAATCACCTCACATCTTTCCAAACGCTACTGTACATAAATCTGGGAACAACCAGAGTTGAATTAAGTAGTCGTGCCAGGACAACAGCATTGCAAACCTAGTTCATGCAGGGAACGGAACCATAACTAAAATGCAGCTACTAAAAGTTGAGATACTCTTCAAATCTAGTGAAATATCATAAATGGGTAGAAAGAACTACAAATTAGGTTCAAGTAAGGGTGTCACTCACAGCTACTCGCTGTTGATTCATTCCACCGTTTGCAGTAACCATAATGTATCCGATATTTCTCTCTACTACCATGTCAAGAGTTTTATTGCTAAAATTAGGATAAGAATTAATTCCATTAAAATTCAAACACATGAAACGCATTACAAATGCACGTAAACTGAGAAAAATAGACTCACCGCTGGGCTCCCAATTGCGTTGATCAGCACATGGCTTCCAAGCAGACGAAGCAACCACTGGCTCCTGCCACAAATCCTTTGGCTCCGGTTTGTTTTCTCCCTGCCAGTTACATATTCATTGATGAATTCCCAGAAAATTCACAAAGAAATCGCGGTAGATAGAACAAAAGTGATCTTCGAAAGTACCTCAGCCAATGCGTGGGCGGCCAAAGCCAACAATCTACCATAGTTACCCTTCGGCCATTTATTTCGACTAATCTTCCTTTTTCCCTGCAAGAAAGTCATTAATTGGACTCCAGCGTCCAGACATGAAATAAGATGATGAATTCGTTTGAAGAAATTGAGGGCAATTTCGAATCAACAATACATGCCTGAACTGAAATCCTCGAAGAAGACACATTCCCAGAAAATCCAGGATTGACTGTGTTATCATCGTGTTCTTGAATTCTATCATTTTGTTCTTGTAGTCTCAAAAGCATGACCCAATTCACAAAGAAAAACAAGCCAACCAACAAAATCAAAAACAAAATCCCTTTGATTCGCTTCCTCTGGTACCACACTGTCCCCGCCCTCTTCTTTGCCCGCTTATCGATTTTAAATTTCTGCGAGCTATGATTCAACGGAAACCCAAAAAGCTTGAGCCCTGAAAACGAAGACGCGTGTTGAACATCACCTGAGAATTGGTCGAAGCTCCCGAATCGACTCGGAGCGAGGCGGGGAGAATGGGTCGGTGAGGTTTGACGATTCCTCGGCGTGGTGGAGCCAGAGCGAGAATGGAATGAACCAGAACGCACATGACTGATGCCAATCCTGGTTTCCGTCGAATCGGAGTCTTCTTCTCCGGGCAGTGGGTCGTCGATGACGCCATTCAGCTTGAAATTTGATCCCATTACAGAGATTGGAAGATCATCCATGGAGGCCAATTCACGAGGACGATTACGGATCCGAGAGAACGAGATGGGTGGAAGAGAGTTGGGATTTATAGGAACAAAAAAGAAGTGCTAATTGCATCGGAATATATTTTTAGTTGCCACGAAGAAGGAGATAGAGAGATGAAACGTAGCTGGGAATTTGTAGGTTGAGTCACCCTTACTCATGAAACTGGTTCAAAGTTCTGCCTCGTCTGCCTCTTGCGATGAACTCTTGGAAGTACGAACGAAAGTGTTGAAGTGAAGAATGATATCTCACAAAGGGCCGATGTCGGGCTTATGATGCCTGTATTTGGGTGCGGAGAGTTATTAGATCTTGTTAGGTTTGAATTCATATGTATTTGGATGTGTTCATATGTCTGTATTTGTGTAGAATTATTATGTCTGAATTCATATGTTTGTGTTTGGATGTACAGAGTTCATATGTCATTGTTGGTTTAGTTTTTGTATTCTCTAATAATTTGTCTATATGAATACTATTTTTTTATTAAAAAAAATCTTATAATCCAATTATTGTATCCATTCTATTTTGAATAAGACATTGATTGCATTTTTTTTATCCTTTCTAATCTCAAGATATGATATACAATTCAATTTTATATTATTCATTCCAAACTTCTCATCAAAAAAGGGCAAATGGTTTTACAAAATAGTGTTAATTTAGATCAGATATAAAATTCATTAAATTCATTCCACATTTTACAACTTGCTTAGAAAAATTTGCATCCATATCTAAGGGCCACATGCCGCGGGCCATTTGTACATGTCACAAAAAATCAACAAATATATGATACCTATGGAAAAAGAGACTAGGGGAAGTTACAAAAAATAATAACAAACCAACTTGCAAACACCAAGAACGTAATTAGTTAGTCTTGTCCAACAAATGCATGTAATACCTTTTCCTTAATGGTGGTGGAATGACTAGAAAACTGTCTGTTCGCTGAATATCATTCACCAACAGATCTATGAGGGTCAATTGATCGTCTTCCTCTAAACCTTCAACTTGGTAGATCTGTTCTATGACCTCTTAATGCCTCTTGAGCTCTAATTCATATTTCTCTTTTTGCCATTGCACAAGTTTCTCCATTTTACTTTCCTACACGTCCATTGTTGTGTGTACAATGTCAAGCATTTCATATTGGAAGGGGGTTTTCTTGCGTTTTCGTTCCTCTCGTATCGTTAATTGATCCAGTACGCCTACTGATGGGTGTATATGGGAAAACCTCATCCATCCCATCAATGGTCGGTATGTTCATATCAAGTATACTTTCTTGTTGCTCATTAACCTGTGATCTCAACTGAATATCCTCCAAATGTTCATTTGTTGCAGATGCTTGATCGTACAAGGTTTCACTGCCTTCACCAGTGGCCCTATCTTTCCCAAATACAATTGAAAGCTCATCATAGTGGGGGAACGGTTTGTGTCTCAAACTTATCGCGTTGGGATGGGACTACAGACAGGAATTTATATTATGTTAGAACATAATATTATATTAGAAAGAGTTCACCATTGTAAGATAATAATACTATAATGGTCTCTTACCCGAACCCATACATCGAAAACCTTTTTCTCTACTTTCACACATTTGAACTCGTCGTTCCAAAAAAATTCACTGCATGCATTACTTAGCATCTTAGCGATTGCACAATATTGTCTCTTTAAAAATCTAACATTGCACTCTATTGTCGATAGCCTGATGGAACAACTAGAAATTTTTTTGGTAAGTAGACGTTACAGCTGTTGTAGATAGCCAAACTTGAATGTTTCATTATCAGCTTGTCAACTTGTTTCTACCAAATGCAATAGTGACTCCACTAATCGTGCATCTTCAACCTTTGTCCAAATGTGTTTTGTCATTTTCTCACGTCCTGCCATTTAGTTGCATACATATGTATAACTTAATAAAATAAATTGGGCACGTTAGATAAACAAAGTTTGAGTACAAATAGCATAGAACATATTTCATCATTCACATGAATCAATTAACATTACATAAATTAAGATAATTCAATACAGTAGATTGTTTGAACTGAAAGATAACATAATCTAAAAGTAGGAGGAAGGTATTCATAGTAAAACTAATTGAACAAGAAACTTTGTGCTCATAATGCTTGTTCCCATTCATCGAACATTCGCGTCAGTAACTCATCCCTGAAAATGATCCATTCGTCGGATGTTTCAATACATTGTATATTTTCATCGCCGAGCATGTTAGATGTAGAATCTTCATCATCCATTGTTCAGGACATTGTAGTTTGGCCCATCTCCCTTGTTATCAGGTTGTGTAGCAGGCAACATGTTGTTATTGTTCTACATTGGATCTTAATTGGGTAGTAGGATTTCCTACATAGTATCGCCCAACGACCTTTGAGTACGTCAAATGCTCTTTCTATGCAGTTTCTAGCAGATGAATGTTTCATGTTGAAAATTTTTCGTGGATTAGTCGGTGCATTTCCAGCACCACACCATTCTAAAAGATGATACCACTCTCCCCTATATGGTGCCAAAAATCCCTTTGAAGGATCTCACATCGAGAGTTCTATGAGCGTGTTCGGATCGTTTCGATCTCACAGTGACCGAAATAGAACAATATACATACAATACATATAGTTATGCATTCAAAACTTAATTAACGGCGTGCTACGAACAAAGAAAAATAACAAGGAGATAGAGTTCCTGTAAAACCCGAACCCTAATTACTTTAAGTAAGAGTAAGTAATGTGATGTCTTCTAATGAGTTAAATGAAGCCATGTTTTAGGAGGGATAGAGGATGGAAGCAAGAAGAAATAAGCTCTTGTGTAGCTAAGTGTAAACCCCGAATTCTAACTTTCCTGAACAAGCATGTTTAGCCAAAGAAATGATATATTAAATATCTAAAAAGTGAAAGTCCATGTTGTTTATAGGAATTGTTGAGAAAGGAAAATAAAATAAAAAAAAAAAAAACATATTAAATAAGGAAACTCATTTATTGGCTTGGGCTGGAGGCACTAAATATGGGATGACGTGGCAGTTGATCCTTGGATTCGAGAGGCGGCAGGAAGATTAAAAGGATGAGGAATTTCGAAAGCTTGATTTCAGCAATCTACATGAGCAAATTTAGTGAAATTGGTGCCATTTGAAAGCTGAGACAATCTAGTTTTCGAGGTTGGCTTGCTGGAGAAAGATTGCAGGAGAAGAAGAACAAAAGTGAGGAATTTGCAGAGGAGGCAGAATCTCAGATTAATCAGAGCTCAAGGTGAAGATTGGAAGCTCCAGGCCAAACTATAAGGAATTTTTGGCTGAAATTTTAAGTAAGAAAGTTACTCAATTCTAAACATGTTTGTAGAAGGAAGTTTCTTCAAAAGAGGTCTGAAGTTTGAGTTATGAATTTTTTAAATTGTAACAGAGAATCTTTGCATAAGCAGACAACTGCTTGGGAAGAACAAGCAATAGCTCACCGTGGAAAGTTATAGCGAGATATGGAGAATGAGGATCTCGCTAATGAAGGAAATCTCGCTAATTTTATGCTAAGGATCTCACTCTAGAAGTAAATCTCGCTAGAAATTAGGCTGAATCTTGCTGGTAAAGTAAGTATCGCTAGGATGGAAGTTTTCTAAAGGAAAAGCTTGATCTCGCTCATAATGAGGATCTCGCTCATGATGAGGATCTCGCTCATGAGGAAGGATTCACTCATGATGAGTATCTCGTTAGTAAAACTGTCTTTGATGATGAAAGTTCCATTAGTAAATGAACTATTTGAGGTATTTTGCTAAGAATTCTAAGTAGTTTAACCGGGAATTATGTCCTTTCAGGCCAAGAAGAGCTAGGAGAGGTGTATAAGCCGTTAAGAGCCCCGACGAGCTGTGAGTGACTATGTGATGATTTAATGTTTTAATGATTTAGTAAACCATGATTTCCTTGAAGTATTTCTTCATGCTAAGTGTTATATGAAAAGTGCCAAGCAAAATATGTTTGAAAGCTATTTCACATGCTAAGTAAAGCATGTTTTACATGGAAATTGACATGATTTAAATATGTTATATTGTCCAAATATTTTTAGAATGTTTTAGTAACTCCATTTTCATGGTGTTTACTAATGTATGGGTTTTCCAAGTATGTTTTCCATGTCTAACGCATGCTAGTGGTTTTTACAAGCTAGTTCAATATGTTTTAAGCCAACTTATTTCCACAAAGTATGAAGTATACGTTAGGGTTAAAGCTAAGGTTGAATGAAGCTTGATGTACTATGTTTTAAATACCTAAGGTTGTCAAAGTACATGCATTGGTATTCCTAAACATAATGAAAAGGGATACTGAAGGTAGGGAAGGTATCCTAAAGAGTTTTCTATGCTATATTTGAAAACTATTCTTTTAGTGCTTTTCAAGAACTTGATAGCTTAAGTAAGTCGGATACTGAAGGTAAGGAAGGTATCTGAATAAATGTACCTAAGGTGTTGATGGTACATAGAAAACTCCACGTGCACGTAGGTAGTTATTAATGAGAGGCCGAAGTATGGGTCTCCTAGGTCATATACCAACAAAGAAAGGCCGAAGTATGGGTCTCCTAGGCTATATACCAGCAAAGGGAGGCCGAAGTATGGATCTCTTGGCCGGTAACAGACATTGGGAGCTAGAGCGATGTATGCTCATTCTCAACTAAGGAATAATGATGCTTAATGGTGGTTTTAAAGGTTTTATGTACACGTTTGCTTGGTATATTTTAGTTTCAGTATTATGTTTTCAAGCTTTCAGTTTAAAGCATGAGATTTATGTTTTTATTAAGTCACTCACTGGGCTTCTAGCTCACGTTTTCAAATGTTTTCCTTTTCAGGTAGCGGTTAGTTCCCAAAAGACTTTTCTGCTGCAGCTCTGCCATACAAAGAAACAGGTTGAAGGAAGTGTAATTGAAGACCTGTATTAGTTAGTACACATGTGTCTGTCTAGTGACTAGTATTCTAGATGGGGCTCACTAAGTTGTAATATTCATGTATGAACAATGCTGCGAAACCCTGTAATGTAAATATGTTAAGTTATGAGTTAATATGTTGGTATATTGATGATACGTATGTATTCAGAGTTTGAATAAAATTTAACAGGTTAGATAGGCAGTAAGTGCCAGCAAAAGGGTTGGTAACTGCTGCAGTCACCATTCCATCCAGGTTAAGAGGATAATTTGGAGTGGGGTGTGACAGTTCCATACTAGTTGAAAACTATCTTCAATCTCCGAAACTCCAACACAACAGACCCTCCAAATGTTCTAACAACGCCCAACGAAAAACGTTGACTGCAGCAGCACAATCAACGCAAACTCACGACCGCAACGGGGACAATGCCACCACTAATGAGCCCCGGGTATTCTCGGAGTGAAAACCCAAAGGGTGGGCTTTGGTGAATTTGGTAGAGGACGGAGGAAAAATGAGTCGTGCAGGCGATAAGCAAGTGGGAGAGAAAACAACGCTATCGTATAGCAGAAGTGCTTATCGCATAGAGGAGCTACACGATCGTGTAGGATTTATTGAACGATCGTCTAGGAAAAGGTATATGATCGTTTAGCTAAATCGGCACACTATATGATCGTATAGAAAAGCTAACCGATCGTGTAAGCGAGAGTATGCGATCGTTTAGCACGAGGTAGACGATCATCTAGACGAAGAGCGACTATCGTATAGGCTCTCGAGCGATTGTTTACATTCACCAACGCGTGCTTCCGAATTCTCTTTGGGCGATCTGACAACGGGGATTCAAAATGAAAACCTTTTTCATTTTAACTCATCGTTATAATAACCGATGTTCCCCCACTAAGCCACGTCCAAACGTGATATTAGAATTAATTATCATATAATTAATCAATCAATCAATTAATAAATATAATCATATTATATTTTTATCCTATAGTTTGATATCACATATCTACTATAGTATTTTCTCCTCTACTTGATATAAATTATATTTATATCTAATTTCCTCCAAAACAATGTATCTCATACATTTAGCCAATTATATCATATATAATTAACCAGTCCAATTATATCATATATAATCGAACTTTCTCTTGTCAATTTGAACATATCAAATTAACCCAAATACTGGTTCTCTACTTTATCCAAGCTACCCAAGAGACCTAATGGACCTGTGGCTCGAAGCTCCAATGGTACGTGAATAACTGACTAAACTCTTTAGCCACGAGATTCACCATCCGTTAACTGACAGGAATTCCACTAAAGACTAACAGCTGAACTCTTCTTACCACAGATATATTTCTATGCCCATCGGATATAACCAATCATGAGTACGATGACCCTTCACAGATGCTCGTAAGTACAGCTGGGCCAATTACTGTTATGCCCCTGTAGTTACATCTCACTCCTTAAGTACCACTGATTCCTCTAATGAACAATACAACATAGTCCAACTATGTGTGAATACCTCTCAAGCCAAGAGAAGATGTATGGTGCCACATCGTTTAAGCCCCCGAATCAACCCTTAAGGGAGCTATCTATTTACTTACCCCTGCCTTGGGGAAGAAGTGAATTTCATCTTGTGTAGCCGAGTTCCCAGCTTCCAAATCAGACGAATCCCCAAAATGGTAGGTTTGAATCAGAAAACTGGCCACTCGCACCCATATAAATCAAAGGACCACCCTCAATGGCAGGAGTTCCCAACTCACTCAGGATTGAGGTCATGTTACCTATGGTTATCCTAGTGAAGTGAAGTCTCTATCACGAATGGTGTTATATAACGAGACATTAACACTTCGTGGTCAGGTCTTATACAAACTCTTTGTATAGGATGCCCCCGCTCGCATGTCCCTAACACGAATGATCAGGATCAGACCATCTGTGACAAGTCACAACACTTGTGACCATTCCACAAAGCGGGCTGCATCCGTTGTGTTACCAGGATAAGGTTTCCCTCCTATATCCATATACTACAGACCATTTTGGTTATCACTCAAGACATGATCCACTTCTATGTCACCACATACATACTTGAGTCACATACAGGTAGCCAGGGATTTTATGTTTATTGGTTTGTGGTAAAGAAAAATAAAACAAGTACTGAGCAAAATACAAAATGTGAAGAAATATCATATATTAACAACACAAGCCTTTGTACAAACTGTTTACAAACTACAGGACATGAGACTTTATGGCATCAACCCCAACAATCTCCCACTTGTCCTAAAGCGAAGTGGGGTGTACAATAAACTAGTACAAAACAATAAACTAGGGGCATAAAAGCCCAGTATAAGAAAATCTCCCACTTGCCCTAGTCCAACCGCGGGCTCTACAGTAGACCCATGCTTCGTAGGTGACCCTCAAACACTGTAGCTGTGAGAGCCTTCCTAAACGGGTCAGCAACATTAAAATGGCCTGGTTTAGACTGAACTGTCTCATCTCCTCAACCTCTTGAGGTGTCTTAGACACATGTCCTTAGACAAAGTGACTCCATGCCTGAACAGCAATAGGCCCCTCTTAGAGTCTGCATCGAGTACTTGAGCAACATCTTGTCAATGTACGATGCTAAGACAGTACTAGCACTTTGTTCTTACGATCTCGAAGATCTGTATACTTAGAACAAACTGAGCCTCTCCCCAAATCTTTCATTTGGAATTAGGTCGCTAGCCAGTTCTTAACTGTAGTCAATAGACCCATATCATTCCCAATTAGTAGGATATCGTCTACGTACAACACTAAGAAGACTACTGAAGCGTTGATGATCTTCTTGTAGACATAGGGTTCATCAATGTTTTGGTCAAAGCCATACGACTTTGATCGCAGTATCAAACCGTATGTTTCCAAGATCGAGATGCCTGTTTCAGTCCATAAATGGACCGATTCAGTTTGCAAACCTTTTGCTCTTGATCTTGGGCTATGAATCCCTCGGGGTGCACCACATAAATGGTCTCCTTAATATTTCCATTCAGAAATGCCGTATTGACGTCCATTTGCTAGATCTCATAATTATATAAGCTGCAATGGACAGGAGGATGCAGATCGACTTTAACATGGCAACAGGCGAGAAAGTCTCCTCATAGTCGACTCCCTCTACCTGGGTATAAACCTTGCCACAAGTCGAGCCTTGAAGGTTTGTACCTTCCCATCAACACCCCGTTTGCGCTTGTAGATCCATTTACAACCTATAGGGCGAACCCCATCAAGCTGATCTACAAGATCCCATACTGAGTTGAATTATATCGACTCCATCTCGAGATCCATGGCCTTGACCCATTCATCCCGGTCAACACCCTCCATTGCCTTCTTATAAGACAATGAATCCTCAACGTCGCCATCTGCTACCATAGTAAAGATTTTCGTGAAACCCAGATAGCGAACGGGTGGGTTCGAAACCCTCCTACTACGTCGAGGTTTCCTCAACGCTTGAGGTGGAACTGACTTACTGGATGAACTCCCATCAACAACTTTTGTTGATGTAGTAGACTCTTCAACAACTCTTGTTGAAGTTTCAGTAGTTTCATTGGAAAGTTCACATAACACGACTTTGCTTCATGGACTGTGCTCCCTTATATGAACCTCCTCCAAGAAAGTAGCGTTTGTTGAAATAAACACCCTATTTTCTGTCGGATCATAAATATAACCCCCTCATGTACCTTTGGGGTAGTCTACAAAAAGGCATAACCTCGATCGTGGTTCCAACTTCTTGGGATTAGCCTCAAGCACATGTGCAGGGAAACCCCAAATGCGGAAGTGATGTAAACTAACTTTACGGCCGTTCCACAACTCCAGAGGTGTTCTTGCAACACTCTTGGAAGGAGCACAATTGAGTATATATACCACAATCTCCACTGCAAAACCCCAAAACGATGTCGGTAGGGAAGCGTAACTCATCATCGAGCGAACCATGTCTAACAAGGTCCTATTTCTCCTCTCCGCTACACCATTTTGTTGAGGTGTACCTGATGCTGAGAGTTGGAAAACGATTCCATGTTCTATCAAATAGTCTTGGAATGTCGAGTCCAAAAACTCTCCACCTCGATCTGATCGAAGTGTTTTAATCCATCTATTTAATGCGTTTTCAACTTCAGCCTTGAACTCTTTGAACTTTTCAAAGGATTCAGACTTCCGTTACATAAGATAAACATACTGTACCTGGAGTAATCATCAGTAAAACTGATAAAATACTCATAGCCACCTCGGACTCGCACATTCATAGGACCACAAAGGTTAGAATGTACTAACTCAATAGGCTTTTTGGCTCTATAACCTTTCCAGTAAAAGGTCATTTAGTCATCTTACTCTCAAGGCAAGATTCGCACACAGGCAAAGAATTTTCTTCTAACTCACTTAGAAGTCCATTCTTCACCAATCTCTTAATCCTATTGAGATTGATGTGCTCTAAACGTAGATGCCAAAGTTGGGCATTTTCTTTTGGAGAAACTCATCGACATTTTGATTGAGTTACGACAATTTTGAACATTTCAGTATTATAGAGGGAATTAATGACTAACGACCTTAGCACATATAAATTCGATTCCAGATTTGCTGTGCAAATAAAAATACCATCTTTATGAATAAACGCTTTATTCACATCAAAAGAGACAGTATATTTACATTGATACAAACACTTTACAGAAATAAGGTTCCTTTTTAGTTCAGGAACAATATATACATTATTTAAAATAAGAAACCTATTATGTAAAGCTAACTCGAGTCCTCCCACTGCCACAGCTGAGACGACGTGCCCGGTGCCTACTCGCATCGTCATTTCACTAGCCTCCAGATGTCGCCAAGATCTAATCCCCTGAAAAGAAGAACAAACATGATTAGTGGCGCTTGAATCAATTATCCAGGCAGAATCATCATTCTCCACTAAACAAGTTTCAAGCACAAGTAAATCACATTTACCTTTATCGGCCTTGGCTGCTTTTTCTCTTTCAGATACCGAGGACAGTTTCTCTTTTAGATGGACTTGGTTGCAATGGAAACACTTTCCCTTAGCAACTTGTGGACGCCTCCTTGGGGCGACAGGTGGGGGGTTAGCAGGTGCCTTCCCTTTTCCCTTACCACCCTTCTTTTTCTTCCCCTTTACAGAGTTAGAAGCAGAAGGTGCACACTTCGTTCTTGAGGTCAAACCTCTATGGAACGTCCTGGAGGATGAAGCAACATTTGCCTCACCCTTCTGCCTCTCCTTATTTTTCAGTAAAGATTGGTATGTCTGCAACTCATTGAGGAGAGTTGTAAGGTTATACTTCACTTTTTTAAGAATCACATTACTAACAAAGTGCAGGAAGCTCTCCGACAAAGAATGCAGGATCATGCTAACAGTGCACCTTGTGCTATAGAAGCGGTTGAGGAACTCTCTTTCCAATTGTTCCCAGCTATCAATCGCTTCGGCTCTAGATCAATATACCAATCGAAAGCATTTCCTTTCAAGGTATGGATGAAATGCTTGACTAGTTGGTCTTCTTTAGTTCTTGCATTTTTGCAGGTTTCAATGAAGTGAGATGTTGTTTCGGATTGCCTTTTCCATTGAACTATTGGAACTTTAGAGGTTGATACCCAGTTGGCATTCTCAGGTTTTCGATTCTCTTGGTGTACGACTTGGAGTACATAAAGGAAGATTGCGATGGTCCTCCATACTGAGCCCTTATGGAGTTTGTAATCATAATTGGCAGTTGTTGAACTGACAAGGCGGCAACAGAGGTAGATTGTTGTAGCTGGTTTTCTTGCAAGACAGTCTTTCCTTTGTCATTGGCTTTTGTAGCTAGAGATTGACTCGACTCAGCAATTTTTCGAGCCTGTATTTGATCTCTTAAAGCAGTGATTTCATGATCATGCTCTTCTATAGATTTCATTAGGAAATTTATTTTTCCTACCATCACCGCCATGGCTGACTCAGTTGTTACATCAACCATCATGATAGACATTACGTCAAGGTATGATTCTTTCTTTGACTAGTCAGAAGTAGAGGCAGAGTTGTCAAACAAGGGACTTTCTGCATACTCTTCTTTCAATGGTTGCAAGTGACAAGTCCTGTGTAGGCGTTGCTTGCAAGCAGTTGCTTTGGATGCAACTTTCTTTGGTGCCATTAGTTTACTTGAATGTTTAGAGAGAGATGAGAAGTAGAGTGGTCCCACTGGGCATGCCAATTTGTTCGCACGAGGTTTTCGGAGAAACTTAATTCGTGGAATTTGAACTTTTGTATTTGTATTAATTTTGTGGAAAGTGAGTATCTCTAATACATAATATTTTGATACTTTCAAAATAAACTTTAATCTTTAAGCTACTTATCTTCTTGGATGATCGCCCTTTGGGCTTTTTAATCTTTTTGGATGTTTGGCCTTTAGGCTTATTGATCTTCTTGGATGATCGGCCTTTGGGCTTGTTGATCTTCTTGGATAATTGACATTTGGGCTTGTTGGTTTTCTTGAATGATCGGCCTTTAGGTTTGATGATCTTCTTGGAGGATCAGTGTTCGCACGAGGCTTCCGGAGAAACTTGTTTTGTGGAGTTGATCTTGAGTTGGTGTTGATGTTGATGTTGATTTGATGCAATGTGGTTCGATCTCTAGTACTTAATCCTCTGATTCTCTTTCGGTTGAATATGTACGCTTGATGTATAGAAGCGAGATGTGTGGATGTTCTTTAGCTTGGAGTCTTGGAAGAATGCTTGTATCTTCGGAGGACTTCAGTATTCAATTTTGGTCAGCTTCAGAAGTTTGGGAGTCTTCTAATTGTTGGAGAATTCTCTTTGGGCTCTTTGGAATGTAGAATTGTTGATATACTTGGAGTAGTCTTTGGGTCTATTGATCATTTTGGATCAGCCTGTGAGCTTTTACTTGAGTTTGAGGAGATTGAATATTCAGCTTGTAGGTTATGAAGATACAGTCAGTTTGTTGAAGTCTTCTAATCTTCAAACTTTCAAATAGTTTAGATCGTCAGAGCTTTAATATGTCTTCTGATCTTCAGAGCTTTAGTATGTCTTTTGATCTTCACTGCTTTGATATGTCTTCTGATCTTCACAACTTTGATAGGTCTTCTGATTTTCAAAGCTTTAGTATGTCTTCTGATCTTCTGAGCTTTAAAGAAGTTGTGTTCTTCAGATCCTCAGAGCTTCAGATCTTTAGAGAGCATTGGCCTTTAATTCTTTCAAACTCCCCCAAATGAAGAGATAAAACCACTATTTATAGAAGTTTCTCTTGGGCCTTACATGGACTTGGGCCTAATTATTTTCTTGGGCCCAAATTGGGTTTGGGCTAAAGTTGGACTGAACACATTTGTTGTTGGATCAAAATACTACGCTTGAGCTTAATCTTTAATTTAGCCCAAAATTTCACCATGGATTTGAATTGGGTTGGGCCCAAGTAACTTTAATTACTCGGTCCAATCCAACTTATAATTTTTTCAATAGGCTCGTGCTTTCATTGATGATGTGACAACTCATGATTTGCCGAAATTTCTCATTCAACAGTTGCATTAGTATTCGTTTTAATAATTACTAAAATAAATTATTTCAAATAAATTGTTTCAAAGATCTTCATTAGTATTCGTTTCAAAGATTAATTATTGAAATAAATAAATAATTTTTTTAATTAAACATGATTATATTAATTGTTTGAAAGTTGTTGTATTAGTTAGTCAAAGGTCTTCATAAGTTGTTGCATTATATTAATTACTACAAATGAATAAATAAAATTAATTAGAATACTGATAATTGACCATAATTTATATTAAAATAATTAAAAATGATTATATTGATAATTTATATTAAAGTAATTAAAGATGATTATATTAATTACTGAAATTTATTAAGTCTATGTAACGACCAGATCCTTACATAATAAGGCCCGACCGCTACGACATGCATACTTAGATTTTCTATCATGCGATGCGTTTTGGTAAAAAATTGAAAAAAACATATGTATAATTTTATTAATTAAGTAGCAAAAATATACAAAAGATTATTTTACAAAACACCAGGATCCTTAAACATTAGCGTAGTGGAACAAAATGCCTATATGACAAAAATAGTGAGTTTGATGGTTGGCCCCTTGAGCGACGTCCAATCATGCCACCTACGCTATGTCCTTACCTATAAAATATGTAAAATAGGATGAGTATATAATATATCCAGTAAGTAGTTCTCACTTAAGGTAGTGACCAAATACATAGTCACATGCAACATGCCATGAAAACAAATGATTGGGACCCAAACCATAAACTTATAATAACATGACGTGGTCGGTTATGCTTCCAACGTAAGTTCCTCTGCCCTGGTAGGAAGATGAGGACTTAAGCGAAAACTAACCCATCTGATGATTAACGGGTCATGCAGTCAGTAGGGCCAGAGTCGCATCCAACATCAACCATTAGCATAAACGTAAGGTTGGACTAGAGGGGTGCAACCATACATACCCTACTAGTCCCTAGCATAAACATAACGTAAGATTGGGCCTAGAGGGTGCAGCCATACATGCCCTATCAGCCCTGGAAGCATAACCTATACCTAATTAAAACTTGATCTTAACATAATCGTGAACAAACATAATGCATGAGATCTCTTGTAGAGAAACGTGTTTTAAACATGTAATGCAACATAACAATAAGAACATAATAAAGCAACATATTAAAGGTACACTACCATAAAACACTTAAAGAGAAGGTGAGATAAACTACTTACCGTTACTGCAATCCTAATTGTTCCTTATGGTTTGGTCTTGAAATACTCTTGATTTTTTTTTAATTTTTTCTTCTTTTTTTTGTTAACAAAGTGCGCCACTTTCCTATTTATAAGGAAGTTTTTCCGATCTCCTTATTTATAAGGAAGTTTTTTTTTTAAATGTATCATTATTATCTTAAACCTTCTACATATTATTTATTATCATTATTATTATTATTGTTGTTGTTGTTGTTATTATTATTATTTACTTACTATTATTTACTTTAACCGACATACATGTATACATTAGTATATATATTTTTTTATTTCCTTTAATTTATTTCTTTACTTAACCAACATAGTCGTATAATAATTTATTTTGCTTTAGAAACTTACTAGATTTTTCTTCTTAAAAATCCTTCTATGTCATCTTTATTTATTTCTTAGATATTTACTCGTTTAGATATTTGTTTAATTAAGATTTTATTTTTCAATTATTCAAGGATATCTATGGACCAACTTTTAACCTTATGTATTAAATCTAAAATTGGTCTTCTCTAACAAGTCTTATAAAATAAAAAAATTTCAGCTTTAATTTATGCACATACTTGGGTTGTTACATTCTTTCCCCCTTAAGAACTTTCATCCTCGAAAGTTTCTTGGTTCCTAAATAGATAAGGGTATTTGGCTCTCATTTCTTCTTCTCGTTCCCATGTAGCTTCTTCTACTTGCTGATTTCTCTAGAGAACCTTCACTAAACTTATTTCCCGATTACAAAGTGACTTTTTCTCTCTTGCTAGGATGCAGATTGGAGTCTCTTCATATTCCAAGTTTTCACTTATTTGTAGGGGTTCATAGTTTACTACATGTGATGGGTCAAACACGTATTTTCGAAGCATCGATACATGAAAGACATTATATATTGTGCACCAATTCAGGCCCTAGTAGTGTTCGCTCCCCAACTTCATCCCAATGTACAGGGGATCTGTACTTCTTTCCGTATAAGGCTTCGAAGGGAGCCATACCAATTATCGCCTGATAACTATTATTGTAAGCAAATTCTATAAGGGCGAATCCCACGCTCCAGTAAAATCCAAAGCACATGCCCTTAACATGTCTTCTAGGATTTGATTGACTCGTTCTGTTTGGCCATCAGTTTGTGGATGGAAGGCTGTGCTAAATTTAGTTCTTTGTCCATTGCTTTCTGCAAACTTTTCCAGAACTTGGAGACAAAACGAGGGTCTCGATCTGAAACAGTTGATACTGGGACTCCATGTAACTGGATGATCTATTTTAAGTACATTTGAGATAGTGCTTCCGTAGTGTGAATAGTCCTACAGGGTAGGAAGTGGGCTGACTTGGTGAGTCGATCCACAATCACTCAAATCATATTGTGGCCTTTAACAGTTCTCGGAAGTCTTGAGATGAAGTCCATGGAAATATACTCCCATTTCCATTCTAGAACATTTAGAGGCTGGAGAAGTCCTTGTGGTCGTTGCCATAGAGCTTTCACCTGTTGACAAGCCAAACATTTACTTACATAGTCGGCTATATCCTTTTTCATGTTACACCACCAGTAATATGCTTTCAAGTCTCGGTACATCTTGGTACTCCTAGGATGTATTGAAAAGCATGATTCGTGAGCTTCCTTTAGTAGTTCTTTCTTGATTTCTTCATCATCTGGTACACATAGCATCCACGGTAGAGGAATACAAAGTCTAGGGTTATAGAGAATTCAATGGTTTCTCCATTCTCTGATCGCAATCGTTTGTTTAGGTATTTATCGGTTTGTTGTGCATCAATTATCCTTTGCCTTAAAGTAGGACTTTCAGTTAGCTATGCTATTCAAGTTGTGATGGTTTTTGGTATTAGTGAGATCCTAGCTCTTTTCAGGTCATTCGTTATGTATTTGAAGATGGTACTTAGAGCTGCCGTGTGAGCTGACTTTCGGCTAAGAGCATCAGCTATAATGTTAGCTTTTCCTGGATGATAGAGGATCTCACAGTCGCAGTCTTTGACCAATTCTAGCCATCTTTGTCGCCTCATATTTAACTCCTTTTGGGTAAAGACATACTTAAGGCTTTTATGATCTGTATAGATTTGGATCTTTTCTCCATATAAGTAATGTCTCTATATCTTGAAAGCAAAGACTACGACAACTAACTCCAAGTCATGAACATGATAGTTTTATTCATAAGGTTTAAGTTGTCTTGAAGCATATGCTATTACCTTGCCTTGCTACATCAAGACAAAACTAAACCCCTTCTTTGATGTGTCACTGTAGACAGTTAAATCCCCTGATCCGTCAGGTATAGTGAGAATAGGGTTTATAGTCAATCTTTCTTTTAGTTCCTGGAAGCTTTGTTCACATGCTTGGTTCCAGAAAAAAAGGATTATTCTTCTTGGTGAGGTTAGTAAAGGGTAATGCTATACTTGAGAAACTTTTCACAAATCGTCTACAATATCCTGCCAATCCAAGAAAGCTTCGCACCTCACTGATTGTTGTTGGGTGAGGCCACTTGCTAACTGTTTCAATCTTAGCAGGATATGCTGAGATTATTTCTTATTTTACAATATGCCCTAGGTAGGCAATTTGTCGCGCCCAAAACTCGCACTTGGAGAATTTGGCATACAACTTTTTATTTCTTAATATGGAAAGGATGTCCCTAAGATGTTTTTCATGTTCTGCTTCAGACTCGGAATAGTCCAGAATATCATCTATGAATACGATCACGAAGTTATCAAGATAGTCCTTAAAAATTCCATTCATTAAGTCCATGAAGGATGTTGGGGCATTAGTTAACACAAAGGGCATCACAACGAATTTATAATGCCCATATCTTGTTCGGAAAGCAGTCTTGGGTATATTAGACTCCTTGATTCATATTTGATGATATCCAGATCGTAAGTCTATTTTGGAGAATACTGAGGCTCTTTGTAATTGGTCAAATAGGTCATCAATGCGTGGGGGTGGGTGTTTATTCTTTATTGTCAACTTATTTAACTCCCAATAATCTATACATAAATACATTGATCCATCCTTTTTCTTAACAAATAGGACAGGTGCTCCCCATGGAGACACGCTAGGGCGTATAAATACCCTATCTAACAATTCTTGTAATTGTATTTTGAGTTCTTTTAACTCCGCAGATGTCATTCTATATGGTGCTTTAGATATTGGTTCAGCTCTGGAAATTAGGTCTATACAGAATTCTATTTCTCGACTAAGTGGTACACCTAGAAGCTCTTCTGGGAATACATCTTCAAACTCTCTTATTACAGGAATGGGTTTAATTTCATCCTTTTGGTTTCGTAAATCCACCACGATTGCTAGATATGCCCAAGCCCCATGGTTGAGCAAATGCTTAGTTTTTAAGGCTGAAATTATTCTTAGGGCTGATTGCATATTAGAACTCTTAAATTTAAATTTGGTTCCTGTTAGAAAGGTGAATATGACCTCTTTATTATGGCAATCTATGCTTGCATAGTTGCTGCTAACTACTCCATACCTAGTATTATGTTAAAATCACTTATGTCTAGGATGATAAGAGTCACCCCTAGTTTATGTCTTGATGTTGACAACTCGCAGTTTTCCACCACTGAGCTGGCTAGCATAGATACTCCAACAAGAGTAGCTATGGATAGAATGTAGCCTAAGGGCTTTGATGTTAGTTGAGCATATTTTACAAATGTTGTAGAGATGAATGAATGACTAGAGCCCAAATCAAATAAAGTGAAGGTATAATACCCGAAGATAGGTAATATACCTGTAACAACTGTATCTTTGTTCTCTGCCTCTTGACGTGTAATAGCAAACACTCGTCCTTTCTACTGCTAGATAACCTTGTTATTGGTAGGCTAGGTGGTCTGAGTAGTTGATTCTTGGGTGACGAGCTTTGGGCAAGCCTTTGCATAGTGACCTATCTAGCCATAATGGAAACATACTCCTAAGTTTCGAAGACATTGCCTTTGATGGTATTTTCCACAATTTTCGCACTTAGGATATGAGAAAATTTGGCTCTTCTGTTGTGATTGTATGCCCTAAGTGTCTTGGGTATTTTTAGCTTGCCATTGTGAACGTTGGAAGCTTTGTTGGTTGAATTTCCTCTTTTAATTTGGCATGAATCCTCGTTCAGGAATTAAGGTTTTGGCAGCGAGATCTACTTCCATGAGTAAGGCTGACTTGAGGGCAAGTGCATACTCTTTGTGTCGGAAGGCAGTGATTGTGCCTTGAAGCTTTTTTCCTAGATAAACTTTTCCACCTTCTTCTCTTCTGTGTCTACTAGTCGAGGGACAGAGTAACACCTGTCTCTTATACACATCTAGATGTGTATAAGAGACAGTTTAGGATATGAGAAAATTTGGCTCTTCTGTTGTGATTGTACGCCCTGAGTGTCTTGGGTATTTTTAGCTTGCCGTTGTGAACGTTGGAAGCTTTGTTGGTTGAATTTCCTCTTTTGATTTGGCATGAATCCTCGTTCAGGAATTGAGGTTTTGGCAGCAAGATCTACTTCCATGAGTAAGGCTGACTTGAGGGCAAGTGCATACTCTGTGTCGAAAAGCAATGACTGTACCTTGAATGGCTTTTCTTAATCCCTAGATAAACCTTTCCACCTTCTTCTCTTGTGTGTCTACTAGCCGGGGAACAAAGTGAGACAAATAATCGAATTTTCGTTCATACTCTGCCACCGACATGTTCTTTTGACGAAGATTAATAAATTCCACTTCCTTCAGGTATCTTACTGTCAATGGGAAATACTGTTGTAAAAAAAAACCTGACTAAATTGCTACTACGAGATTGAACCCTTTATTGTTCTTTGTGTGGATTCCCATTTGAACTTTGCATCACCTCTTAGCATGAAGGTGCCACAATTTACTTTCTATTCTTTTGGGATGTTCATGTGGTGGAAAATATTTTCTATTTCTATTTCTATTATCCAATTCAATGCTATAGTTGGATGCATGGATGATTTGTCAAATATTGAAGGATTGAACGTCCTGAATTCTCGAATGATTTTTGAGTCATTTGCATCATTGATTATTGGTGTAGTTGATGAGGTTGTGCTTCCATTACCCATATTCTGTATTAGTATTTGTAGTGCTTCTTGTGTAAGTAACACATAAGTCATTTGTCCATGTCCTAGATTTTGATCCCCTGTGGGTTCATTTCGAGATCTGCCTTGTCGTGTTGGAACTCGTTGTAGTGCCATCTGGTACTCATATTCTTTCATAACAAGGAAACAATCTAATCCTACATTTTTATTTATTTATTACTCATACTTATGTTTACTAAATTATTTACTAAATTACTTATTTGAAAATTCCACTTACCAGCGTATTTAGCATAGCTATGGGCATCACATAACAAGTCAAACCATCAAACACGACTCTTTTAATGCAATAGAGCCTATTTGGCCCAAATGCTCTGATACCAAACTGTAACGACCAGATCCTTACATAATAAGGTCTGACCGCTACGACATGCATACTTAGATTTTCTATCATGGGATGCGTTTTGGTAAAAATTTCAAAAAAAATATATCTAAAATTTTATTAATTAAGTAGCAAAAATATACAAAAGTTTATTTTACAAAACACCAGGATCCTTAAACATTAACGTAGTGGAACAAAATGCTTATATGACAAAAATAGTGAGTTTGATGGTTGGCCCCTTGAGCGACGTCCAATCATGCCACCTACATTGTGTCCTTACCTACAAAAATAGTGAGTTCTATGTCATCTTTATTTATTTCTTAGATATTTACTCGTTTAGATATTTGTTTAATTAAGATTTTATTTGTCAATTATTCAAAGATATCTATGGACCAACTTTTAACCTTATATATTAAATCTAAAATTGGTCTTCTCCAACAAGTCTTACAAAATTAAAAAATTTCAGCTTTTAATTTATGCACATACTTGGGTTGTTATAGTCTAAGTAATATATTTATATTTATTAATTAATTAAGCTATATTTTTATTGTTCAATCTTCCAAAAATAAAAATCTCACACTTTTGCAAGGTAACTTAGGTAACTTTAATATTAAGAAGCATGTAAACATTAAAAATAAATGAAGACAATGCAAATACTCATAAAAATATTAAAAAATTAATAACAAAAAAAAAATATCAAACCGTCCTTGCAATATATCCATTATAGAAGGAGGAAAAAAAACTGAAATGGAACATAGGGGAATACAAAAAAAAAAAAAAAAAAAAAGCATACCAATCTCAAACTAATTGAAAATTCTGTATTAGTTTGGGCCACATAACAAAACAATAAAAAGAAGTTAGAAAAAATCTAGAAATACTTAAAATGTAGGAAGAGAACTAGTTCGAATAGAGAAGTACCTATGTTATTTCTATGAAGTACGATATGGATGGAGAGTCCACAGGTTGCTGGATCAAAATACAATGAGGCACCCTACCACCCACCAAACAACCAAAAGTTAGAAACTTAATAATATGAAAATAACAAAACCAAACATTAGAAAGTAGAGAAGTAGAAACCGAAGTTAAACAACTCACCAGATTGACAAAATAAATCTTGGACAATGGAGGTCCTCAGCAAATAGAGAAGGACCAATGTTGTTATATAGGAAAAATGAAGGGAGAGGGGTGGTTGTTGAACATTAGTAACAACCCCAACAAATATTAAAAAAGAAGTGTGACCAACCTTGGAATATTAAAATTACATCATGGGTAAATGAACTTAAATCCAATTAATAAATTGGTTGAGTCATTAATGGAGTGGTTGAATGGGTAGTGGTACGCAACTGGAATAAAATCAGCAAACAATCAGAACAACCATTAATAAGGTTGGTGGACTGTTTAATAAATGAAGTAATTAATAATGCATAATATTGAAAACGTGTAAAAAATTAATAAATAGGAGTAACACAATTCAAGATTCACTGGGGCATTAGGATTAGAACACATAACAATATTAAAAATAAACAATAGGTTGCATGTTTAGAAAAATTTGAAATTGAACATGGTTGGAAAATCAAAACATGATAGGATTAAAAATGAAATTGAAATTTAAAGAGAAAGACATAGAACAAGACACAATATCAACGAAACAAGACACAATATTAAAAACAAAACAAGACACAAAACAGAGAATCAATAGGTTGCATATCGAAACCATAAGGATTGTTTCCAGCCATGAGTTCCCATATGACATAAGCATGTTTAGAAAAATTTGAAATAAAACATGATTAGAAAATTAAACATGGTTGGAAAATCAAAACATGGCAGGATTAAAAATGAAATTGAAAATTTGAAGAAAAAGACACAATATTAAAAACGAAACAAGAAACAAAACAGTCTTTCTAGCATACTTAGATGTTAATTAAGCTTTGCTTGATTTAGCAAATGGTTAAAAAAATTAAGGAGAAAGAACAGAAAATATCCATAAAGGTAAGGGGTATTCGTTGGTTGGTTGGGTCGGATCGAAGGACTTTTAATCCAACCTAATTGGTTGGGATGTAAATTTTTAACTCAAACAACCCTTATCATAAAATGAACCCAACCCAATCCAACCATAAAATATTTGGGTTTGGTTGGTTCGGATTAATCGAGTCCTTTATTTAAAATTTTATTTTGAAAAGAAGTAAAATATTAATATGTAAAATTCTTATTTAATTATTTTCATATATTGAATTAAGAATAACAACTCAATTTTAATTTATATAGTGAGAAGTTTCTTTCCAAAGTGTTACAAAACCTATTGTTTAGAGTTTTTGGAAAACCAAAAAATAATGAAATTAAATCAAACTAAAATAAATATATGTATATATAATTATAATATATGTACAAAATATATATAAATTTTAAAGTTAATAATAAGTTCTGATTGGTTTGGATTGATTTTGATTATTTTAGGTGAACTCATGAACCAACCCAACCCATAAAATTTTCATTTATTTGAACCTAACCCAAACTGCACAGGTTGAATTGGGTTGATCAGTTTTTTCGAATCATCGGGTTTTTTTTAACACCCCTATATAAAGGAACTGATGTATCAAACATCTCAACTTGTATCAACTGGTGGAAGATGTGATAGGGAGAAGTTTGGAAAATTGACATTTTTGGAGCTTTAGAGTTTTTATTTGAAAAATTAAGGTGTACACGGGTTGGGTTGGGTTGGAGGAATTTTTTGGACCAACTAAAAAATTTGGGTTGGCTACCCGAATGACCCGAATAGGGTCTCCAACCCAACCTTTGAAATTCGGATTGGGTTGGGTTGGGTTGTCGAGTTATTTATTTTGTTCTTTTCTTTTTTTGTATTACATTTTTTTAATTAACTTAAAATACTTAAATTTATGGACAACACATATTAATAATTAAAACTTCGTAAAACTCTCAAATGTTAAATATCAAAATCTAAAATATCTATTACAAACTTCAAACAAATATCATAAACATATGTTGGGTTGGGTCAACACGAATTTTTAAAAGTGTAACCCGGACCCAACCCAACCCAATTTGAAAAAAAAAACATAAAAAAATTCTAACCTAACCTAACCATTACAATTTAGGTTCAGTTGTTCGGTTTTCAGGTCATTTGAACACCCCTTGAGGTAATTGAAAATTTTGACCACTCGGTGGTTTTAGTTTTAAATTCTAACCCCTTTTTAAAAAATAAGGGTAAGTTTGGTAGAGGATTTTGTAAACAAGAATTTGAAAACAAGGGATTGGATAAAAACAAAGTCATATTTCATATTTTTCATATATGTGTTTGCCACGAGATTAAAAAATTGAATCATAACCAACAAGTTGTTTAAAATGTGTTTGATACTACATAAAAATAATTGTAGTTGTCCACTTAATATTTAATTGATAATAGACTATAATTAATTTATTTTACGAACATGATTTATGTTTTTTTAAAAAATATGATAATTATTTTGTAATATTTATAATTTATAATACATTACATAATATATATTATATTTTTAAAATATTGATTTGAGTTTATAACTTGACATAGTGTATTTTTAAATGTTTTAATCCTTGTTTTGTACAATTCTGCATTTTAAGTTTTAAAATTCAAAATCTGGATACAATAAATACATAAACATTATGTTTTTAGAATTTGTACTGTTTAGACCGCAATTCGAAAACAATTTTCAGAAACAGAATCTCGATTGCCTGCCAAATACATATTTCCTTAACCCGGTGAATTTGAAACATAAATTGTCACACTCCGCACCAGATTATCCTCCTAACCTGGACGAAATGGTGACTACAACAGTTACCAACCCTTTTGGTGGCACTTACTGCCTATCTTACCTGTTAAAGATTGCTCAAAACCCTGAATACATACAAATTAACTCAAAACCTAACACATTTACATTACAGGGTTTCACAGCATTATTCATACATGAATATTACAACTTAGTGAGCCCCATCTAGAATACTAGTCACTAGTCAGACACATGTGTACTAATTAATACCGATCTTCAATTACGCTTCCTTTAACCTGTTCCTTTGAGTAGCAGAGCAACAACAGAAAAGTCCTCCGAGAACTGACCGCTACCTAGAAAGGAAAACATTTGAAAACGTGAGCTAGAAGCCCAGTGAGTGACTTAATAAAACGTAAAACTCATGCTTAGACTAAAAGCTTGAAAACATAATACTGGAACTTAAAATATACCAAGAAAACATGTACACAAAAACTTTTAAACCATTGTATCTGCAACCTGAATCTTAGTTGAGAATGAACATTTACTGCTCTAATTCCCAATGTCAAGCCATGGCCAGATGAGACCTCTACTTTAACCTGTTCATGTTAAATTATGGCTAGAAGAGATCTCTACGTCGATCTCTTTAAATATACCGATGGCATCTCAAGCAACATCCTTAAAACATAAACCTTGTTAACAACTCTTAAACATCAATTATCATCATTATTCCCTAGTTGAGAATGAGCATACACTACTCTAGCTCCCAACGTCTATTATCAGCCAAGAGGCCCATACCTCGGCCTCTCATTCAGACCTACCTACATATATATGAAGTTAGCTATGTACCGTCAACACCTTAGGTACATTTATTCAGATACCTTCCCTACTTCAGTATCTCTATTCATTATGTTTAGAAATACCAAGGCATGTATATTGGCAACCTTAGGTATTTAAAACATAGTTTGTCAAGCTTCATTCAACCTTAGCTTTAACCATAACACATGATTCATACTTTGTGAAATAAGTTGGCTTAAAACATATTGAACTAGCTTGTAAAACCACTAGCATGCATTAGACATGGAAAACATACTTGGGAAAACTCATACATTAGTAAACATCATGCCTTGATAAACATTCATAAGCATTAGCAATTCCAAACTATCTTTCTAGTCTGTGAGAAGATACGACTGCCTTTATCCTTAGTTGAGAGTGAACTACTAAATCTAACCCTCAATGTCAACCTTAGTCGGGGAGAACTCTTTTGCTCAATCCCTCGACGTCGTATTACCTACGTGTACGTGTTTATAACTAAGTACCGTCGTACCTTATGTACCTGACTAGAATACCTTCACATTGTCCTTCAGTATCTTCAGGTACTTGACTAGGATACCTTCTCATTGTCCTTCAGTATCCTTAGGTACTTGACTAGGATACCTTCTCATTGTCCTTCAGTATCCTTAGGTACTTGACTAGGATACCTTCTCATTGTCCTTCAGTATCCTTAGGTACTTGACTAGGATACCTTCTCATTGTCCTTCAGTATCCTTAGGTACTTGACTAGGATATCTTCTCATTGTCCTTCAGTATCCTTAGATACTTTTGCTCAGATACCTTCTCAAATGTCCTTCAGTATCGAGTTGTTAAGATACCTTCTCATATGTCCTTCGGTATCAATTTTGCCGGATACCTTCTCAAAAGTCCTTCGGTATCAAATTGGCCAGGTACCTTCTCAAGTGTCCTTCGGTACCTAATTGGTGAGATACCTTCTCAACGTCCTTCGGTATCAAATTGGCCGGATACCTTCTCAAAAGTCCTTCGGTATCAAATTGGCCAGGTACCTTCTCAAATGTCCTTTGGTACAAAATTGGTTAGATACCTTCTCAACGTCCTTCGGTATCAAATGTGTATTTTGTAACAATAAATTAAGTTCCATAGCCTAGTATTACACAAGAGCTATTCCATTGTCACCCATTTACACAAGAATTCGTTCTCCCGTAACCTTCCTTTAGAAAGCATATATCAAATCAGAACATAGCTTTTGTAACGGTTACACAACATACCTTGGCCTGTGCTACACACATACAATCCGAGAGATATGCACTAAATTATTCTTCAACAATTTGTTGCTTGAAGAAGTGTAAATACATTGTTAATGTCACCGTGCTTTACTTGATCATATATACGTGAATATTAAAAAACTTAAAGTTTACTTAGTCACTCACAATGTGTTGGCCTCTTAACGTGTTATACGCCTCTCCTAGCTGTTCTTTGCCTGAAAGAACATAATCCCCAGTTAAACTAGTTAGAATTCTTAGCAAAATACCTGAAATAGTTCATTTACTAATGGAACTTTTATCAACAAAAACATTTTTTCTAGCGAGAAAATCATCATGAGCGAGATCACCCACATGAGCGAGACCATCCTTATGAGCGAGATTTACCATTCCCAGCGAGATTTGGCACTTTCTAGCGAGATTTAGCGCAAACCAGCGAGATTCAGTGCAAAATCAGCGAGATTTCCGTCCCTAGCGAGATCCACCTTTCGCTCTTGCTTCCTCTTGCTCTCTCTCTCGCTCTCGCTCTCGCTCTCGCACTTGAGCTGCCTGCTTAATCTTCCTAAGCAGCTGCCTGCTTATGCCCAGATCCTCTGTTACAACTTCAAAAATTCATAATTTCAACTCAAAATTTCTCGTCGTTTAATCTGGAGATTCAAAACTTCATCATTGGCCCCAATTCAAGCAGCTACCTGCTTGTTTAATAATTCCCAGTTCAACCTTCAAAATTATATAACTCGATTTCAAGGCCTCATATTAAAAAGTTTCATTCTATAAAGTTGTTTATAACTGAGTTAACAATATTACCTCAAATTTTTAGCTCAAAACGCTTCGTAATTCGTCCTGGAGCTTTAATTCTTCACTGATGGCCTAGATTCACCTGAGAAACAAACCCTTCGTCTTCATTTTGCCTCTCCAGCATTATTCCGACGAGTTTTCCTTCCAGCAGCCCAACCACAAAAAATAGACACAAAGAGCTTTCGAATGCCACTGAAATTACACAAATAGCCTAAGTAGTCTGTCCAAACCGACCCAATGAATTCAACCTTCTTGCTTATTTTCCGCCCAAAATCCAGCATGAACCCTCCTTGTGCCACCTGTCCCATTATTGGTGATGAAGGGCTAAGATTTAGCAAATTTCCTTTTGTAACTTCACTCACAATATTACTTCAGCACTACTCCTCATTAGATGGCATGTTCTCATTCATATGCTTATTATGCATTCCATCTTCTATCCTTTCTGAGACATGGCATTATTTAGCTCATTAGAAGACATCACATTACTTAAAGTAATTAGGGTTCGGGTTTTACAAATTCTTCCCCCCTAAAAGAAATTTTGTCCTCGAAATTTGCTCAGACTTACTTATAACTTAGGGTTTCACAACATCCTTTGGTCGTAAACTTTACAACCTTCTTCTTTTCTTTCTTCTTCCCTTTTTTACTACGCATTCGCTGCGCTACTCTAATATCAACTTTGTTCATGGTAAATAATACTAGTATGCATGAACAACTTGGTCATCATAGTTCACTGTATTTGTCACATCCTCTGGTGACTCTTCCATTTTCCACTGAGTCATAGTACTCACTTATTACTAGGGTAGTCCTTTTCCATTTCTCAACAATACCACTAGAACATTCTTTTACAGTTAATAGCGATGAATTACAAACAATAGTGGTCCTTTTCCATTTTTTGGTTAATCAATGTTTAAGCATGTTCTTCGTTCATTCATTATTTTTAGGCATGTTTAATATGTTTAGATAGAAATTGAGTGGCTAAAATAGGGATGAATTACAAACAGTAGTGGAAAAATTGTCGCATATACGCTATATTCTATTCCTACTAACCATATCAACAAATATCTTGCTTAATTTCTAAAACTCTTTTAGAATCTCTAAGTTGCCAAGAAGAATTTGTTTTTCAACTAATTTGAAATTCACTAAATGGCTAAGAAAAAATAAATTTGTATCAAAGCATCCTATTTATAGAGCAATTACATGCAATTCATGGAAAATTGAGTTAATCAAATTTTGACACTTCAAAATGCACTCAATTTAGTGGGATAAGTGGCATTTTATGGAATCAACACTTTGCCAAATGAATTACTTACCAATTCACTAAAAGCTAGATTTTTCCACTAAAAATCATTGTTGGATGTTTCCACTAAGTGAAGTCAATATTTTGACTTTTGACTATTTTGAAGTCAACATTTGACTTTAGTCAAATTTTAATTAAATACAATTTTAATTCAAAACTAATTTTGGAATTTCCCACTTAGTGAAGTCAACTTTTGATCTTTGACCTTCCAAGCTTGGTAAAGTCAACATTTGACTTTGACTAACTTTGATTAATTCCATTTAATTGAAAATTAATTCAAATAATTAATTTTAAATTAATTAAATAATTTAATTAATCTAATTTAATATTCAAGTATTAAATCCAACACTAATCCCTATGAATTCTTATTCATATTTTTTTTTATTTAAATCTTATTTAAATATCTTCAACTCTTTCTTTATCATTCGATTCCTGATTAAATGATACACCACTAAATATATCATATATATTTAATGCTTATTCTCTAATTCGAATATGAACATTTCAAACTCACTCGTCACACTGTTCTAAGATTTAGTCCGATATGAGCTAGTAGGGGGACATAATGGACTTACAGATCATGAACTCCAACGATTTGTGATTAACCAGCTAAACTCTTTGATTTAATTAACCAACATTCGTTAACTACCAGGACACTCTACTAAAACCCAGTAGTTGCACTCTCTCAATGTAGATATATTTTTGTCCACATGATTTAACCAAGATTAGTAAGTCGATCATTCACAGATTGTTCATAACTACAGTTGGGTCTAAATTACCGTTTTACCTATGTAATACATCTTGCTCTTTAAGTCTCCACTGATCCACTAATGAACAATTGGTTTGTGATCATACCACTAAACCAAGTCTTTCTCAGTCATAGAGAGGGTGGAGCCCCTTATTCAAGAATAGGAGTCCGTACTTAAGGGAACAACCTATCTACTAACCCTGAAATTGAGTAGGAGTGAATTCCATCTTGCAGGACTATGTCTCCAGCTATCTACCCGGTCTTACCCTTAAAATGGGAGGTTTATTGAGTTGGCACTGTTGAGCCGCTCTCACTCATGAAGATTAAAGGATAATCCCGAATAAACAGGAGTCCATAGTTAGCTCAGGATTAAGATTGAGTTACCTTAGGCCATCGAATTGAAACAGTTAGTTTTAACAGTAAATGATATTATAAAAAAGTGACTATTTCGTGATTTAGTCTTATGCAAACATTTTTTGCATAGGACGCCCACACTCACATGTCTCTACATGAACGATTAAAGATCACATAGCTTGTATTATATACAAAGTGGACTGTATCTATAATGTTTCCAAGATAAGGTACCCAACCCTATACCTATACTTATAGACTATTTTGGCTATATACTCAAACTTGATCCATTTTTATGTCTCTACATAAAGTTCAAGTATTCATGCTATAGTCATGGATTCATAGTTTATTGGATTTAGGATTTTACAAGTGCAATTTATATATCGAATAACAACTTTACTTAATATACCTCAATAACATCTTTATAGCAAAATAGAATATGTTTAATGTTTACAAATTGTGAGTTTTAGGACATACAACCCAACAATAAGAACGACTAATGTCTTCAAACTTCTACTTTATTAAATGTTCGAGAACCCATCTAGACATTTGTCTATGATCCTTAATTAAGATTTCATTTTTACATGTATGAATGTTATCATACTTAGAAATATTTCATATTTCACAACTTTTCAATTTAACGGCTCTCAATCTCCATTTTCATTTTCCAACAATGCACTCACTTTGTATAATATTTTGTTCAACTTCTTCACCCTAAACTGAAAATTACATCTAATTGCTAGAATAGACAACTGCATCATAATCCCTTTTAGACATAAATATGTCACCAATGTCTACTTCTTCAAAAGAGTAAGACTGACTTGACATGACAATTGTGCTACTAGATGGTTGTAACAAATTACAACATGTGGATGTGAAAATCGCGCAACAGGTTGTTCTTTTGCATGATGTGTATAACAATCAATGTTATTTCCATCAATAGTTGAATATACTTCCTCTCCACCATCACATGTCTTCCTCCAAGGCCAATCATTCAAATCTTGAGTTTGAGATATATGGTTTACCTCATCCCCCAAGTTATGCATTGCCAAATTAGTGGGCAATGAAGTAAGTGATGGGTTTAGACCAAAATATATGGAGGACAATAGAATATCCTACTCCGTCTTGTAAGGGGTTGGCCTAGATGTTGATGGGATTTCTTTAGTTCTCAGACATATAAATTTTTTGGATGAAATCCTTGATTGCTCAAAAACTTTGGAAGCATGGATACGTAACGAGGTATTACTAAGACCTCTTCCCATGTTAGTAATGTGTGAAGATCTTCATAATTTCAAATGACAAATGCAGGAGCTTTGGACCTCAATTGGAATATACATCTTATATCAAGATTGTACTCAACTGCATTTATAGTGCTTATCTTATAAACCTTAGTCATAAATTAATTGTACATTGTTCCAATCTCTATGTCAAACCCCCTCAACTCTTTTCCATTGCAATCTTTTTCCCTTTCATTCCAAACACCAGCAGAACAAATCCAAATTCGAGGCATTTCCCTACAGTTTATAATAAAATAGTATTACAATGAGCAATATATTAAAAATTAAAAAAGAAACGGAAAAAGTTAGAAAACCCAATGAATACCTGGGTGGGTTGAGACCGGCCAAAAAATAGAAGCCCTACTTCTGTCTGTAATTGATCCCATACCCAGCCAAGGCAAGCATCAAGCCAAAACCAATAGCCATACCTATCTCTGTACGTGATTAACACTTGACTGGGATCTAGGTCAGGCTGGAAATTAGTAGCCTTACCTCTCTCTAAACTCGGTCAATGCTCGGCTAAGGTCTGAATCAGGCCGAAAATCAAAATGCCAGCTCTCAAACTTACCTAATCCATACTCGACCAAGGTAAGACCAAATCACCCTTACCTCCCCCGGTACTAGGCCAAAGTCCCATCCCCAATCTATTGCATTAGATCAATAACCCGACTAGGGTAAGATCGGGTAATCCTTCCCCCGATACCATGCCCCAGTCTTGTCGTTAAGACCTAGATAGGTAACGATCAGGCCAACACATACATGCCCCAATACCAACCACCAGTCTTTCGAGCCCGGTCGATACCCCGATAAGGTAAGACTAGGCCAACATATATTTTCCTCTGGCAGGATGGCAAAATACCTTCCCAATCTTCTTGACCCGATTAAAACTTGGTAAGCCTGATATATGAAGCCCAACAAGGTATCTTTTGTAAAAAAATTTGATTTCCTTCTTTATTTTTTAATTATTTTTTTGGAAAATTATTATAAAACACATCAATTAATTTTCTAGGTATGGTACTTAGTTGAAATTCACTCTATATTATTATATACGCTTAGCGAAAAGAATGTTTTTCGATGCATCTAGGTTATTGATTCTATATGAACTAATGGATCATGATAAGCCGTTACTACTAGCAATGGCTTCCTCTTTCATTACTTCATCCTTTCCATATCCCTCTCCCTTGTTCTCAGTTACTCATCAAATGGCACTCAGTTCATATCTTTAAGTTCAATTATTGATAATTACCAATTGAATCAAATAATTACCAATGAGGAAGTAATTACACATTAGAAAAAAGAAACAATAAACAACCAAGCATCGCTAATTCGCAACAAAAACAAGCGAATGAATTCTAACATGAAAAAAATGATCGAATTATTCAACAGAAAATGAAATACATACCTTTTTACATGTATTGATAAATCACAGCTTTGTGGAGTATAAGTTTTTAGAAGAGAAACTTTGGGTTGTGGAGATAATTTGGTAAAGATAACTTTTTGTGAATAGCAACCTTGTTGATAAATTAGGGGTCAAAAAACAAGTTTTTCAAAAAGAGTACACAATTAAAAAAAAAAAAACTCCAATAGGGTAAAAAATGTCAATTCGCCTTTCAAAGGACCCTACTGAAAAAAACAAGTTTTTTTAGGACCCCTCACTTTTCGTTAGGTATATGAAAAGACTTTTATGCCCTTTATTTTGACAATTTTGGTTAGTATTTCACAAACTTTATTAGAATTTTTTACTGAGTTTTCATCGTTATCATGAATCCATACATGTTTCTTATTTTGTATTCATCTTTGTCGATAAATATTGAGTTTCGATCTTGTAGGAGGTTGTTTGATTTCAAAACATCAAATCTTTTGTATGTTAAGGGTGAAGGAAATTAAATACGAGGATTTCCATGAGCAGCGGAAGGATCTTTCCAAATTTCATTCGTATATGAACTTTACAATTACAATCACAAACGAAACAGTTATGTGAAATACAAAAATTGCACCATGCTATACAAAAAATCAAGGACCAGAGCAACACACTTTTGTAGACTCATCTTCGAGTTCTTTGATCAAGAACGCTCGATCACTACAACATAACAACATACAAACATTCGTCCAACACGACCACTACACTACACGAACACGACGCACTCGAACTAAGCGATCACCAAGGTCACGAACACCACGAACGGCCTCGACAGAACCTCGACAGTGTCGAGTTGAGTATGACACCACCAAGAAGGTTACCATGGTATTCTCGGTGCGAGAATCCAGAAGGTGGGTTTTATGTGGACTTGGTTTGAGGCAGAAAACGGGAGGAACCACAATCATGTAAAAGATTGAGCAAATGGGAGATGGAACAACCTATCTTATAGGTTGATGCCCAATCGTTTAGGAAAAGCTATGTGATTGTCTAGTAAAAGCTATGCAATTGTTTAGCTGGGTATCTATCGCCTAAGAACACTCCACGATCGTTTAGCTAACTCCAAGCTGTCGCTTAGTAAATCTTATTTACTTAACAAAATTTCGTAAGTATTTTCCGAGATTGGAAATCTCAAAGCAACATTTTTGCAAATCTTTTTCTTCTTCCTAAAATTAGGAAAACGTCTTTCTTTTTATCTCATGGTTACCTTGAAACCACTAATAACTTCCCACTCAATTGGTTATTAGAGAAAAAGAGATAATTATCCAATAATTAATATTAATATAAATATAAATGATAAATAACTTACCATAATATATTTATAATCTATAGTTTTAATATTTCATCTCATAAAACATATAAACCATAGTTCTTTTTCTATTCCATGGCACTTAATGTAAATCTCATTTACATTAGTCTTCCATTAGATGTATCTCATACACCACACTGATCATATCATATATAATCGAATTACCTCTTGTCAATTTGAACATTTCAAATCAACACCAAGAATTGAACCCATTGAGCTACCAAGGGGACCTTATGAACTTGTAGCTCGAAGCTCCAACGGTATATAAATAACTGACTAAACTCTTTAGTCACGGGATCCACCATTCGTTTTCTGCCAGGCACTCCCCTCAAGACCGACAGTTGAACTCTCCTTACCACAAATATATTTTTTGTCCATCTTAACCAATCAACAGTGCGACAACCTTTCACAGATCCCTCGTCAGTACAGCTCGGCCAATAACCATTATGCCCCCGTAGTTACATCTAACTTCTTAAGTACCACTGAATTCTCTAATGAACATAAGTCATAGTCCTACTATGACTGAGTCATTTCTTCCAAAGAGAAGTTATGGCCATTATGTTCAAGCCCCAGAATCAGCCCTTAAGGGAGCAATGTATCTACTTACCCCTGCTTCGCAGAAGAAGTGAATTCCATCTTGTGTAATTGAGTTTCCAGCTCCCAAATCAGACAAGTCCCCAAAAAGGTAGGCATGTTGAGTTGGCAATCTGGCCACTTTAACCTATACTAATCAAAAAACTGCCCTCAAAGGCAGGAGTTCCCAGAACACTCAAGATTGAGGTCGTGTCACCTATGGTCGTTTAGTTGAGATGTAAGCCTCTAGTATCAATGGCGTTATATACAGAGTCTAGTCATCTTGTGGTCCAGTCCTATAAAAACTCTTAGTATAGGACACTCCTGCTCGCATGTCTCCACATGAATGGTCAGGATCTACCATCTGTAGTAGTTTACAACACTTGCAAACCCCTACAAAGTGGGTCATATCCGTAGTGTCACCAGGATCAGGTATCCCACCTTAATCCTTATACTACAGACCTATTTAAGTTATCACTTAAGGCATGATCCACTTGTATATTACATATACATGCTTAAGTTAACATCAGATAACGAGGAGCTCTGTTTATTGGATATGAGTAAATGCCAGGATGAAATAACAGTTATTTTATTCATAAAACAATGTGTATAATTACAAACAACGAGATCCTGGGAGAATTAGGACACCAATCCTAACAAAGGGATATGAGCTATTAAACTGATTTGGGATTTATTCTGTATTGCTTATGAAAATGACGTCTATTAGAATGATTTTAGGGCATATTTTAAATCTTCATACATAAAATAAGTTTTTTGTAGCTTAAATTTTTTGGGTTTTGTATTATGAAATGATGATGTCTGACCGAGTTGAAAAATCTCTTAACGAAGAGCATCCATGAGTGCATTCGAATCTTTCTGATTTCACCGTGACTGAATACAATATATACATTCTAACAAACAGTTATGCAAAATCACTAATTAAAGGCATGCTTTGAACAATAAAATTACAAGGAAAGAGTTCTCATACCAGTTGAAGACGCACTTCAAGCTTTGGAACTCAGACGCAACAGAAGACCTCTACGCGAACTCTATCGCCCAACAAATGCGTCGGCTGCAGCAGCACGATCAATCACGAACTAGTGAATGTAGCGGGGACGACACCACCAAAAGGAGGCCTTGGTATTCTCGGAGTGAAAATCCAAAGTGTGGTCGTTGGTGAGTTTGGTACGGGTAGGAGAAAGAAGTAATTGTGTAGACAATAAGCACGTGGGAGAGAAAAGGAAGCTATCGTATAGTAAAAGGTGGACAATCGTTTAGAAACACAGCACACTATGTGATCATTTAGGAAAGCTAACGATCGTTTAGGCGCTGAGCGACTATCGTATAGGGTCTTGACTATGCGATCGTTTACGTTTCTACACCGATGCCAATTTTTCTGAACCTTTGCAAAATGAAACTAATTTTCATTTTATTCTTCGGCTACCATAACCGAAGCGGCTGCTCTCACTAACACACGTCCTGAGAAATTTTAGGTCAATTATCATATAATTAACCAATTTAATAATTAATAAATATAATCATATTATATTCTTACCTTATTGTTTGATATCACATATCTACTATTGTAATTTCTCTTCCACATGATATAAATCATATTTATATCTAATTTCCTCCAAAATAATGTATCTCATACATTTATTCAATTATATCATATATAATCGAACTTCATCTTGTCAATTTGCACATTTCAAACTGACCCAAACACTGATTCTCGACTTTATCCAAGCTACCCAGGGGACCTAATGGACCTGTGGCTCGAAGCTCCAATGGTACGTGAATAACTGACTAAACTCTTTAGACACGAGATCCACTATCCGTTAACTGTCGGGTATTCTACTAAAGACCAACAACTGAACTCTTCTTACCACAGATATATTTTTGTGTCCATCGAATATAACCAATCATGAGAATGATGACCCTTCATAGATGCTCGTAAGTACAGTTGGGCTCATTTACTGTTTTTCCCCTGTAGTTACATCTCACTCCTTAAGTATCATTGATTCCTCTAATGAACAATACAATATAGTCCAAATATGTGTGAACACCTCTTGGGCCAAGAGAAGGTGTGTGATACCACATTGTTCAAGCCCTGGAATTAGCCTTTAAGGGAGCTATCTAGGAAGAAGTGAATTCCATCTTGTGTAGCTGAGTTCCGAGCTCCCAAATCAGACGAATCCCCAAAATGGTAGGTTTGAATCGGCGACCTGGCCACTCGCACCCATACAAATCAAAGCACCGCCCTCAATGGCAGGAGTTCCCAACTCACTCAGGATTGAGGTCATGTTACCTATGGTCATCCTAGTGAAATAAAGTCTTTGTCATGAATGGTGTTATATAATGAGACGTTAACACTTTGTGGTTAGGTCTTATACAAACTTTTTGTATAGGATACCCCTGCTCGCATGTTCCTTACATGAATGATCAGGATCAGACCATCTGTGACAAGTCACAACACTTGTGACCATTCCACAAAGCGAACTGCATCCGTAGCGTTACCAGGATAAGGTTTCTCTCCTAAATCCATATACTACAAACCATTTTGGCTATCACTCAAGACATGATCCACTTGTATATCACCACATATATGCTTAAGTTACATACAGATAACCAGGGATTTTATGTTTATTGCTTTGTGGTAAAGCAAATAAAACATACAACTGAGCAAAAAAAGGATGTGAAGTAAATATCATATATTATACAACACAAGCATTCGTACAAACTGTTTACAAACTACAGGACACGAGACTTTAGGGCATCAACCCCAATACGAGTATACTTCACAGGGGATTAGGGGTGCATCGGGAATGGATGAAAAACTGGGTGGGTATCTTTACCTTGGACTGAGGAATTGAATTCTATTTTTTGCCCTAGTTAAGACCATGGGGGTAAACCCGGGCATATAGGATGGGGCATGCATCTTTACCTTGGACCATGAAAGTTTAATTATGTTTTGGGCCTTAGTCAAGACCCTGGTCGGGTAGTGACTGGTCTCATACCCAACTGGACGAGGTTGTGAGCTGGGAAGGGGAGGGTGGCCCAAGGGTGGGTTGTTAGGTAAGGGGAGACGTGAGATTGAGACATTAGCTATTGGGTTTCACCCCGATCCCTTATCCAGTTGGGTGCGGTTGTAAACTAGGAAGGGGAGGATGGCCCAATGGTGTGGGGTGGCTAGGTAATGGGAGACGCAAAATCGGGATTAGCTATTGGTTTTTTCCCTGGTCTCATACCTGGCTGGAAAAGAATTCATAGTTTACAGGGGAAGCATTAAAGAAGAAGAAAAGAATGAAGAAGAAGGGTTTGGAATTCAAAGGGGAAGAAAAAACGTCAACGAAAAATGTTTTTCTTTCTTTCTTACATTTTCTAGAGATTTGAATGGTTGGTTGCTAGCAATAAGGAAATAGTCGCCAACATTAAAGAAATGCTACCTGCATGCTAGCCAATTTTTCAACTAGCAATACTTTTACACTAATTAATATGTAGGGTTAGAATTCGAAGGGGAAGAAGAAATATCAACGGAAAAAGCTTTAGAAATATCCGAGGAAAAAGTTTTTCTTTCTTTCTTTTTTTATTACAATTCACTGAAAATTTGAATGGTTGGCTACTAACAATAAGGAAGTGGTTGCTAGCATTAAAGCATGTTAGCTGCATGCTAGCCAAACTGCAAAATGGCAATAGTTCTACACTAAATAATACGTAGACATACTACTTTTTTTACCTATCCAAAAAGCATTTCTTTTTTCTTTTTTTCAAATATCGTTCTTTTCCCTAATTTTTGTTGAATCTTAAATGATAATATTTTAAAATTAACTAATTTTCTTGATTTGAGGAGTTAAATCTATCGGTCAACCATTTTTGTTCTTTTCAATTTTATAAGATTTTCTATATTAAATTACAACTAGTTTGTGTAAGGGGAACATTTTTTTTTATAGACTAAAAGGTAGAAGATAATTAACTAATTTGCTTTATTTGAGGAGTCAAATCTATCAATTAACCATTTTTTTCTTTTTAATTTTATGAGATTTTTTTTTTCCATTTTCATTTAAAAAAACTTTAAAACAAATCCAATTTATTAAATAAAGAGTATTAGAATGAAAAACTCAAGAGTTACATTAATTAATTAAATAATGTAGGACTACCACTAGGCTAAAAATAGATTAGGTTAATTTGGAGATAGCCCAACTGAGTAGTTAACCTACGAAGGGATGATTAGAGAGATTTTTTTCCGAAAGCGTAGAAATCAATTGTTCGAGGCCCCTGACTGGGTTTCGATGAAATAATTTTATTTTTTTACATTTTCTTTTGCAAGAACATTTATAGAGTCGTAATAAAATGCATCCAAAATTTGGCATTGAAAATGGCAGGAAAAAGTGAGTAATGGAGGAGAAAAATTGTTGATCTTCTTTTCTCTATCTTGCCGGCAATTAGAAAGAAAATTGGAAAGAGGAAGTTGTAGAGGAAGCATTTTGAAGAAGATGAAGAAGAATGAGAGTAGAAGAACGAGAGACTAGAAGGTGGAAAATGAAAAGTTTCCTAGATATCTGCAATATTTATTGCACATAAAGTTAAAAAAAATATCAAAATATAATTAAAATTACATTGTTTTAGAAGATAATTAAAGCTACTTTAAAGATCATTAAAAAATCTCTTTTTTCTCTCATGTATACCAAAAAAGGGAAATCTCCTTATAATATAAGATTTAGAATTTAGATTACATTTCCTATTTAAATTTAAATTTTTAACTTTTAAGTATTTTTATTCTGAATAGTGAATATCTAGTTTTAAAAATAGTTTTCAATTAAATATGAAAAGTATGACATGAATTATGAAAAATTGAAAACCCAAAAATCGGAAAATGGATGTTGAAGTTAAAACATTTGATTAGTGGTTGATAGTAAGAGTTTGGTTGGATTTAATAAGGTGGGAAGGGTAGAAAAGTAATTAAACACGTTAAGTTTTCTTTGCTTACATCACTTTAATCATCAATGGGTGTAAAAGATAAATTTTTAAAAAAGTGTCAATTTTTCCAAAATTAAAGTTGGAAGGAGTAAAAAATGTCAATTAACTAAGAAGTTTCGTGGGATTTTCAAACGGATGACTTGTTACTAGGCTACGAATGAAATTTGGCCTACAACTTGAAATCAAATGAAAATTGGTCTTCTGCTGACGTGAGTGTGTTATGAAATTTTTTACTCTCAACCCATGAACATTATCGATGGATTGAGGAGAGAACATGGATCTCATTTCTTCCTCTCGCCTCTTGCTGATTCCTCTCACTTCTTCAATTTTTTCCACCACAAATCTACTTCATACAACTAACTTTTTAAGTACCACTGATCCCTCTAATGGACATAAATCATAGTCCTACTATGATTGAGTTCTTTCTTCCAAAGGGAAGTTGTGGCCACTATGTTCAAGTCCCGGAATCGACCCTTAAAGGAGCAATCTCTCTACTTATCCCTGCTTCGGGAAAGGAGTGAATTCCATCTTGTGGATTGAGCTCCCAGCTCCCAGATCAGACAAGTCCCCAAAAAGGTAGACATGTTGAGTTGGCAATCTGGCCACTTTCACCCATACTAATCAAAGGACAGGCAGAGTTCCCAAAACATCAGGATTGAGGTAGGTGAGATGTAAGTCTCTAGTATCAACGACATTATATACAATGTCTAGTCATCTCATGGTCCGGTCTTATACAAACTCTTTGTATAGGACACCCCCGCTCGCACGTTTCCACATGAATGGTCAGGATCTACCATCTGTAGTAGTTTATAACACTTGCAAACCTCTACAAAGCGGGCCGTATCCGGAGTGTCACCAAGATCAGGTATCCAACCTTAATCCTTATACTACAGACCTATTTAGGTTATCACTTAAGGCATGATACACTTATATATCACATATACATGCTTAAGTTCACATAAGATAACCAAAGATCTTTGTTTATTGGATATGAGTAAATGCCAGAATGAAATAACAATTATTTTATTTATCAAACAATGTGTATCATTACAAACAACGAGACTCCGGGAGTAGGACATCAATCCCAACAATCTCCCACTTGTCCTAATGACTCGAGATACTAATGTACTAATATAGAATATGTACAATCTACATTAAACTAGGGCATACCCCAGTATCATCTCCCACTTGCCCTAGACAAGATGCCGCATGTCCCCCAGACCCAGATTCTCCAGGTGACCCTCGAACACTTTAGTTGTGAGGGCCTTTGTAAAGGGATCAACAACGTTGTGCTCTGATGTGATCTTCGTGACTATCACATCACCATAATGCATAATCTCCCTGATAAAGTGATATTTTCGTTCAATGTGCTTATCCCGACAATGACTCCGAGGCTCCTTCGAATTTGCAACAGCGCCGCTGTTATCACAATACAGAGTGATAGGGAGATCCATATTTGGAACAACTTTCAAATCTGAAAGGAATTTCCTCAGCAAAATAGCCTCCTTAGTTGCTTCACAAGCAGCTACGTATTCAGATTCCATAGTGGAGTCTGCGATTCATCCTTGTTTGATGCTTTACCAGACTACAGCCCCTCCATTCAGAGTGAACACTGATCCTAATGTCGATTTGCGAGAATTTCAATCGGTCTAAAAGTTAGAGTTTGTATATCCTGTAAGGATCTGATCCTTATCTCCATACATGAAAATGTAGTCCCTCGTTCTCCGAAGATACTTGAGGATCGTCTTGACCGCCGTCCAATGATCAAATCTTGGATTGGACTGATACCGACTGACAATCCCTATTGCATAGCAAATGTCGAGTCTGGTACACAACATTGTATACATCAAGCTTCCTATAGTAGAAGCATAAGGAATTCGTCTCATTTCTTCAACCTCTTGAGGTGTCTTAGGACATTGATCCTTAGACAAAATGATTCCATGCTTGAAGGGTAACAAACCCCTCTTGGAATCCTGCATCTGATACATGATCAACATTTGATCAATGTACGATGCTTGAGACATGGCTAACCGTTTGTTCTTACGATCTCGAATAATCTAGATCCTTAGAACGTACTGTGCCTCACCCAAATCTTTCATTCGGAACTGGGTAGCTAGCCATTTCTTAATTTTAGTCAGATGCCCTATATCATTCCCAATAAGGAGAATATCATCCACATATAGTACCAAGAAAGCTACTGAGCTGTTGATGATCTTTTTGTATACACAAGGCCCATCAACCTTCTGATTAAAGCCAAACGACTTGACAGCAATGTCAACTCTGATGTTCCAAGATCTAGATACTTGTTTCAGCCCATAAATGGACCTATTAAGCTCTCGCACTCTTTACTCTTGATCTGGAACTATGAACCCCTATGGTTGAGTCATATAGATGGTCTTCTCAAGATTACCATTAAGAAAGACAGTCTTAACGTCCATTTGCCATATTTCATAATCATAAAACGTGGCTATGGACAGGAGAATCCGGATAGACTTGAGCATGACAACAGGTGAGAAAGTTTCCTTATAGTCAACTCCCTCAACCTGGGTATAACACTTTGCCATGAGTCTAGCCTTAATGGTTTGCACCTTTCCATCTACACCTCTCTTTTGCTTATAGATCCACTTACACCCAATAGATCTTACCATGCTGAAGGGAAAAAATCTGATTGGGGCAAAACCTAAAGCGACCCTATCCATTTCTAGAGTTCATCTTGATCTTGACCAACTGCACAAAACTCATTCGAAGGGGGACACTCCCAGGGCACCACGAGGGAGTACAAAATAATCTCACGGTGTGAACTAATGATAGAGACCATAGGACATGTTGACACACACCCTTCACCCACTTACGATAAACATTCTATTCTTCCACCTTGATATTGACTCATGCAAACACCATCCGAAGGGGGATGCTCCCAGGGCACCACGAGGTCAATCATGAATCTTACGATGTGAACATACAGGAAGAAATGTGAGTGGAATCATAGATATATCAGATACATCTCTTCCTTCCACTGAGTATTTTATAACCTAGGGTTTAGCTTACTTAGAAAAAACACGGCTAAGGACCCCAGCCTAGCCAGAACCTGCCTTAGACAAAAGGTCCCTTATAGATAGATTTAAAACAAATTTAATCTTTTATGCCAACCAATTTAATCCTATTAAACCGATTTTAAAAGATAAATCTAGGTTACTAAACTCTTTAAAACCACTTGAAAGTTCTATCTTAATACAATTTTAAAACCCTTTTAAAAATCTTGAGTTCACCCTAAATCCGCATGCAACTTTTTCTTATTGATTTTAGGTCTAATTTCCTTTATAACACTTATAAACGGAAACCAACACCATAATGCTAAGCTAACACATGCAAGGCATTCATAATGATTATATACAGCCTAAGTGTCATGCTTAATACATTATCCATTCATTGCTACTTCTTTTATATAACACTTATACAAAACAACAATGAAACAAGAAAAACATGCTTCCATTTACCCTTAGACTATAACATTTATAGTAAAAGGATGATGCATGATAATGCTCACTGCATGCAAATAACTTTTATATTTCATGATGCATGCAAATGCTTTCAAGTAATTTCTTCATGCTCGATTATAACATTTATAATTCATGATGCATGAATAATTGCACAACCTAAGGTGGGTTTTAAACTATATGTAAAAAACTTTGGCATATAAGCACCATACATAACATGTATAATAAATAAATGTTGATGAACCGGGTGAAATTTCCTTAAAATCACAAAATTAAAGCTAACAATTACAAAACCAAGGAGTCTCCGATTCAAACAGGAGAACTGGGTCTTGAACCACTTTTCAAAGCATCGCTTCTCCAACCATCCATCGTGTACTAAGCACCCTGTGATCTGTCTCTTATACACATCTAGATGTGTATAAGAGACAGACATAGCACGGACACAGCGCACTCGATCTCACCAATCGCCTCGGTCACGAACACCCCAACAGCACGAATGGCCTCCACAGAACCTCGACGGTGTGGAGTTAAGTATGACACCACCACGAAGGCTACCTTTGTATTCTTGATGTGAGAATCCAAAGGGTGGGCTCTATGTGAACTTGGTTTAAGGAAAAAGACGGAGGAATAAACAATTGTGTAAACGATTAAGCAAGTGGGAGAATAATGAACCTATCGTATAGGTTGATGCCCAATCATTTAGCAAAAGCTAAGCGATCTTCTAGCAAAAGCTAAGCGATCTTCTAGCAAAAGCTAATCGATCGTTTAGCTCATCGCTTAGTTCCGTGTCTATCGCTTACAAACACTACACGATCGTTTACCTTGGTCCAAGTTGTCACTTAGTAAATCCTATTTACTTGTCAACTTCCGTGAGATTCTTTTCCAAGAGAGAAAATCTTAAAAACAAGTTTTGCCAAAAAACTTACTAAAATTAGGAAAACAATTTTCCTTTTATCTCACGGTTACCATGAAACCACCAATAACCTCCCACTCAATTGGTTATTAGAGAAAAATATTTATTTATCCAATCATTAATATTATTATAAATATAAATGATAACCAACTTATCATACTATATTAATAACCTATAGTTTTAATATTTCATCTCATGAAACATATAAACCATAGTTCTTTTTGTTTTCCATGGTACTTAATGTAAATCTCATTTACATTAATCCTCCACTAGATATATCTCATACATCATATCGATCATATCATATATAATTGAATTACCTCTTGTCAATTTGAACATTTCAAATCAACACTAAGAACTGATCCTCAAATGAATCCATTGAGCTACCAAGGGGACCTTATGGACCTATAGCTTGAAGCTCCAACGGTACGTGAATAACTGACTAAACTATTTAGTCACGGGATCCACCATCCGTTAACTGCCAGGCACTCCACTAAATATCGACAGTTGAACTCTCACCCTTCACAGATCGTTCATAAGTACAGTTGGGCCAATAACCGTTATGCCCCGATAGTTACATCTAACTCCTTAAGTACCACTGATCCCTCTAATGAACATAAGTCATAGTTCTACTATTACTGAGTTCTCTCTTCCAAAGAGAAGCTGTGGCCACTATGTTTAAGCCCTGGAATAAGCTCTTAAGGGAGCAATCTCTCTACTTATCCCTGCTTCAGGAAAGGAGTGAATTCCATGTGGATTGAGTTCCCAGCTCTAAAATCAGACAAGTCCCCGAAAAGGTAGGCATGTTGAGTTGACAATCTTGCCACTCTCACCCATACTAATCAACAGTCTGCCCTCAAAGACAGGAGTTCCCAAAACACTTAGGATTGAGGTCGTGTCACCTATGGTCGTTTAGGTGAGATGTAAGTCTATAGTATCAACGGCATTATATACAAAGTCTAATCATCTCATGGTCCGGTCTTATACAAACTTTTTGTATAGGAGACCCCCGCTCGCACGTCTCCACATGAATGGTCAGGATCTACCATCTATAGTAGTTTACAACACTTGCAAACCTCTACAAAGCGGGTCGTATCCGTAGTGTCATCTGATCCAACCTTAATCCTTATACTACAGACCTATTTAGGTTATCGCTTAAGGCATGATCCATTTGTATATCACATATACATGCTTAAGTTCACATAAGATAACCAAGGAGCTTTATTTATTGGATATGAGTAAATGCCAAAATGAAATAACATTTATTTTATTTATCAAACAATGTGTATCATTACAAACAACGAGACTCAGGGAGAATTAAGATACCAATCCCAACACGTGTACCTTTTACTAAGCGATGAAGCTTGAGGTATGCGATCGCTTAGCATGCTCCGCACAACACACACCTTCCACGATCTCTAAATGACTATGATGCGGAAAAACACCATCACTTAAACAATCACTTAACTAATGCCTCTGTATCGTATACATGCGATCATGTAGGTAGTAATTAAGCGATGAGGCTTGCTAACTACACGATCGTCTAGTGCGCGCCTTTTACTAAACGATGAGCATCACATGCTCCCACTACGATCGTCTACCTTCAGCGCCTATGCGATCGGGCAACCAACGCTATGCGATAAAGTAAAGGTTTACTCGATCGCTTAGTATTAGCTAAATGATCGTTTAGTAAATACTACACGATCATATAGAAAAATCTACACGATCGCTTAGATAAATCCCAACGATCATTTACCTTAGGCTACATGATACGACCAACGCTTGGTCTTCCTCTTCGTTGAGAACCGCATATCCATGCTTTGAAACTTCATCACGAACGACTCGACTAACTCAAACTCTTTGAATTACAGACTCGATTGCAAGTTAATTATGCCCAAAAAACACAAGGGCCCTTATAAATTAACACTTTGTAATTGAAGAAAGCTTTAACTAAAGGCAATGAAACCCGAAACATTCATCAAATCCATCCACAAATGCACTTAACAATTAAATACATATGTAGAAACCCACCGAGAATGTAAAATGAAGTTCAAAACAGACTTGTAATTTAGAATATCAAAACAACATGGCTCTGATACCAATTGAAGCAAATAGATCATGAGGATTTCCATGAGCAGCAGAAAGATCATTCGAAATTACAATCATATATGAACTTTACAAATTACAGTCATAAACAGAAACTAACGGTTATGCATTCATTACAGAAATTACAGCATGAAACAATGATCAAGAAGGAATTCTACACACATTTGTAGACTCATCACCAAGCTCCTTGATCACGAACGCTCGAACATAGCAACCTCGAGCGCTCGTCCAACACGACCGCTACACAGCACGAACACCACACACTCGAACTCAGCAATCGCCTCGATCATGAACACCTCAACAACATGAATAGCCTCCACAGAACCTCGACGTGTTGAGTTGAGTATGACACCACCAAGAAGGCTACTTTGGTATTCTCGGTGTGAGAATCCAGAGGGTGGGCTTTGTATGGACTTGGTTTGAGGCAGAAGACGGAGGAAACAACAATTTTGTAAACGATTGAGCAAGTGAGAGAAGGCTGGACCTATCGTATAGGTCGATGCCCAATTGTTTAGCAAAAGTTAAGTGATCATCTAACAAAAGCTAAGCGATCGTTTAGCTCATCACTTAGCTGCGTGTCCGTCGCCTACAAACACTACACGATCGTTTAGCTTGCTCCAAGTTGTCGCTTAGTAAATCCTATTTACTTGACAACTTCCATGAGATTCTTTTCCGAGAGAGAAAATCTCAAAATCAATTTTTTCAACATTAACCTTACTAAAATTAGGAAAACAATTTTCCTTTTATCTCATGGTTACCATAAAACCACCAATAACCTTCCACTCAATTGGTTATTAGAGAAAAATATTTAATTATTCAATAATTAATATTGTTATAAATATAAATGATAATCAACTTATTATACTATATTTATAACCTATAGTTTTAATCTTTCATCTCATGAAACATATAAACCATAGTTCTTTTTGTTTTCCATGGTACTTAATGTAAATCTCATTTACATTAATCCTCCACTAGATGTATCTCATACATCATACCGATCATATCATATATAATTGAATTACCTCTTGTCAATTTGAACATTTCAAATCAACACTAAGAACTGATCCTCAAATGAACCCATTAAGTTACCAAGGGGACCTTATGGACCTGTAGCTTGAAGCTCTAACGGTACGTGAATAACTGACCAAACTCTTTCGTCACGGGATCCACCATCTGTTAACTGCCAGGTACTCCACTAAAGACTGACAGCTGAACTCTCTTTACCACAGATATATTATGTGTCCATCTTAACCAATCAGCAGTGCAACAACCCTTCACAGATCGCTCGTAAGTACAACTTGACCAATAACAGTTATGCCCTTGTAGTTACATTTAACTCCTTAAGTATTACTGATCCCTCTAATGAACATAAATCATAATCGTACTATGACTGAGTCGTCTCTTCCAAAGAGAAGTTGTGGCCACTATGTTCAAGTCTCAGAATCAGCCCTTAAGAGAGCAATCTTTCTACTTATCCTTGCTTTAGGAAAGGAGTAAATTCCATCTTGTTGATTGAATTCCCAGCTCCTAGATCAGAAAAGTCCCCGAAAAGGTAGGCATGTTGAGTTGGCAATCTGTCCACTCTCACCCATACTAATCAAAAGACCGCCCTCAAAGGCAAGAGTTCCCAAAACACTTAGGATTGAGGTTGTGTCACCTGTGGTTGTTTAGGTAAGCTATAAGTCTCTAGTATCAACGACGTTATATACAGAGTCTAGTCATCTTGTTGTCTGATCTTATACAAACTCTTTGTATAGGACACCCCTTCTCATACATCTCCACATGAATGGTTAGGATCTACCATCTGTAGTAGTTTACAGCACTTGCAAACCTCAACAAAGCGGGCCTTATCCGTAATGTCACCAAGACCATGTATCCAACCCTAATCCTTATACTACAGACCTATTTAGGTTATCACTTAAGTCGTGATCCACTTGTATAACACATATACATGCTTAAGTTCACATAAGATAACCAAGGAGCTTTGTTTATTGGATATGAGTAAATGACAGAATGAAATAACAATTATTTTATTCATAAAACAATGTGTATCATTACAAACAACGAGACTCCGAGAGAATTAGGACACAAATCCCAACATGCAACCAAAAGAATTTCTCTGAAAATTCGAGAGAAGAAGTTGTTCTTCTGCTGGGTTGTTGCAATGAGTTAGTCTCCAAATTCCCTTAATTCAGGCTTACTTTGAGTCCCACTACTCAATTTAGATCATCAAGAGGATAGTAGAGAAAATCTTGGGGTGGTCTACAATAAGATTCAGAGGAGATTAGCAGCTGGTTTCAAGCTTTGAGTAAGTTCTACAAAGGTAACCCATTTATTTCAGTTGAAGCATGCTTTCTTTTCTACCAAAATTAATGAATTAGAGTGCTTATGGATCCTAGTTTCTTCTGCTGCACGATGGTACATTCCAACAACTTGTATCAGAGCATCTTATAAGCATTCAATTCAGTTTAATTTTGGTTTTGTGGGTGTTTTATATGAGTTATATGAAACTGTTGTACCGATATGGTTGTTTGAGTTTTGGCTTTTAATTTCTCTTTGATTTCTCAATTAAATTTGTAATTGGCTCTTGCTTGATGCATTTATATGTGTTCCCAAGTGTTTGTAATTTATTTGGAGTCATTAGAGTTGAAGTTAAGCTGTAATTTGAAGAAACAAGCGAAGAGGCCGAGTTGTTGATTCCAGAAAATCAGCCTCTGTTCATATCGTCTTTGAGCTTCAGTAGATAAACGATCATTTAGCTTCATGCGTTAGACAATGTGAAGAAAAAGCAAACCGATTGTGTAGCTTTGGGCATTGATCGTTGAGGTGTTGTGCACTAGATGATCGTGTACCTGTGTGAGCTAAGCAGTGCATTGAGATGCTAAGCGATAGCACTACATGATCGTTTACCTCTATGCGGAAACTAAGCAATGCGATGAGATGCTAAGCGATACCACTACATGATCGTTTACCTATGTACAGCAGCTGGGCGATAAGTCGAGTGCTATACGATAGCACTAAGTGATCACTTACCTTGAGCGCGTGCTAAACGATCAAGACCAGGCATTAGATGATGGCGCTAAGCGATCATGTATAATTGTTCGTGCTAAACGATTGAGCTACGCGTTAGTGTTAAACACTAAGAGATCATGTAGCGACCTCCGACACTAGACGATGACACTATGCAATAGAAGGAAAATACTACACGATCATGTAGTTTGGTCAGGAGCTATTCGATAGTTGCTAAACGATCAAGCAAAACGCATGACGATGGTTGTCATTACTAAACGATGAGACTTAGCGAGATGTTGAGCATGAGTGAGAGCTGCTAGTTCGACTGGTTCTCTTGTGGTTCGATCCGATTTAGCCTCAAATGGTTTATGGCTGACCAGTTAAGACTTGAATGGTCCGGTTCAGATGGTTTGAGCAGTCTGGAAGCGGTCCGGAAGCTGTTTTTGTAATAATTAGGTTTTTGTTTGCTTGTTTTGCCAAAACTAAAGTCATATCAGTTAATGTTTAATTATTTATGCATTTGATGTATGTTATAATTAAATAAATCTTGTATGTGCATACAGTATGCCATGTAGATTTAAAATCCCATCGTAGGAAGCATGTTATATGCATTGAAAGTATGTTATAAAATTTATAATATATAGTATGCATGTTAGGGTTTCTTTTATTTAATATAATATTTATATTAGATATTGAATGCCTTTGTTATTTGTCGTGGATGTTTAGCATGTCTAAAATTTTGTAAGCTATTATAAAATTGAATTAGACATTTAAAATCCTTAACAAAGAACAGTTGCATGCTCACTTAGGTTAACCACTTGTTTTAATAGTTAAAATAGGTTGTTAAACTTGTAAAACTAGGGTTACAAACTCAACTGGTATATAATCTTGTCGAAGGCTAGAGGTACTTAAGTTGACGGTCTACGGAACACCTCCTACCTGGGGATTATAGTCGAATTATTGAGTGTTGGTAAACGGTTTTATGAGCATACGTGAGCGGTGTGAGGTAATAAAAACGATTTATCACCTAGACATCAAAGGTTTAAAATCGATTTATAAATGTTATCCTTGGATTAACCACCTAGACTTAGGGTTGTTTTTTATTAGCAAAAAATAAACTAAGTATAAATTTACCCAAACATTTAGAACACTTCAATGGAAGAATAAAAGTTATTAGCTCTCACATCCTCAAGAGTTCACACCGTGAGATCCATGCTCGGCTTCTTGTCGATTTTACCTTGATTGTTCCATTCGGAAAGTGTTTGTATGGGTCAATAACAAGGTGAATGAGGGAAGTCGTTCATAGTAAGTGAGTGAAGGAAATATGTCAACATTGTCCTACGGTCTCCTCCATTAGTCTGAACCATGAAATTCCTATGTTGCGCCTGCTGTCATTTTTAGGCAGCACTAGCTAGTTGTTAACCACAGCGATCCCCACGGAGAGTTGTAACATAGAATTCAGAACAACCCAAGCTTCAGTAAAATGAATAGGGTCTTATAGTTCCGTCTTGGGTATTAGTCTTCTATTTCAGAGGCATACTCATACCGTTCTGTAAGATCTGAAAATGGCGGATCTACACTTACAAGACTTACTAAGTGTTAGTAATGATCTTGACCGAAAACGATAACTAAATGACTATCGGAGTATGAGTTATTCTGGAGATAGTATTTGGTCAAGAATTGTCTTGCTTTTGTGAAGGAATTCTTGACTGCCCCTCGGTAGCATTTGTTCTAAATCACTTAAGTATCGTTGCAAAAATAATGATTATGGGTACATTATCACTTTGCTAAAACTTGATTGGATTTAAAAGCAATTCACTTATAGAATTTGTTTATAATTTCAGAATGACGAGTTCAATTATATAATTGTTGGCATCAGACAAACTGATTGGGGATAACTATGTGACATGGAAAGCAAATTTGAACACGATACTTACAATACACGATCTGTGATTTGTCTTAATAGGATAAGACTTCCAAACAGAGATAACAACAGCCAAGAAATCAACAGAATTAGCCCAATGATTAAAATACCGAAACATGGGAACTGGACGAGCAACACAAACATCAATGTTAACCAAAATGGGGTTATGGTCAGAAATCCCCCACGGCCTCATTTTAACCTCAGTATGTGGACTCGAAGCTATGCACAACTCATTCACTAGGAACCTATCCAAATGACGCAAAATACCAGCACCCTTAACCTTACTCGTCCACGTAAACCAATTACCCTGAACCCCCAACTCCACCAGATCAGCCTCAAGAATAGCTTTATCAAAATCCTCTATCTTCCCCCTACAGGGATTACCCCCAAAAGCCTCCGAAGGATTACGAATATCATTAAAATCACCCATAACTGCACCTCTGATTTGCCAAGCAGAGCAAATATCAGCCAACGATCGCAAAAGGGCACGCCTCACAATCACATTATTGGAAACATAAACAACAGCTACATTCACAACATCAGAAAAATTCAGATCTCTGAGACACCCTACAAAGCACTAACCATCAATAATCGAAGGAGAGAAGTCATATAGATTCTTCTTCCACATCACCCAGATACGCCCCACACCCCAGAGCTATAACTATACACACAAGACCAAGACTCTCCAAACCTGCGAAACACCGAATCAAAATTCTCCACATGCACCCTGGTTTCAAGCAAACAACAAAAGCTTACTGTAGAAGAACAACGAAAATCTACCACTGCTCTACATTTAACAGGGTCATTCAAACCCCGAACATTCTAGGAACACCAGATCATGATACTGACAAGAAGTCTCATCTACCACCCCCCGCAGGCCTTTTACATGAACTCCCAACATCCACACCCATAATAAACAACGGATCAAGGTCAGCTTGCATTAAAGCCAGTGCGAGAGAGTCACCCCCCTCCTCTCTCAGAATATAAAACTGATTATACTCATCAACATGCTTCGCAAACCCTGAAATACTTGGGGATCCATGAACTATTCTACTGCCCAGAGGCGTAAATCCTAGAGGCCTATGAACACTTCTATTGACATCTAGACCTTCACCAACCACTCTATCACGCCGGTGACGACTAACCAATGTGAACTCATCAGCATATCCTACAACACCACTCAAAACAATTGGGCTAACATCAGAAACAACCCTTCCTACACCATCTCCTACACCCTTAGGTGCACGACCACCCAACTCCCCAGAACATCTATCACTAGCCACCATAATACTCACATTATGAACCTTTGACTTACTCTACTTCTCACACATAACAGTAGTATGTCCAAACGAACTGCAACAACCACACTCATGAAGTTTCCACTCATACGATATTGGAACAATAAATTATTAGCCCCGCAACCGTAATCATAGGTGGCATCAACGAATCACCATCCACCTTCACACAAACTCTAGCATATGATAAACGATGTCTCTCTCTTATTGCGAAATCAAGAGTTACAAGTCGACCTACTACATTAGAAAGCACTACCAATCCTTTATCCATCCACAACCCTAATGGTACACGTTCTAATTTAATCCAGATTGGTACATAATAAAAAACCAAGGTTTCAGGGACAATACCTGGAGACCACTGCCGAAGTAATATAGGTTTGCCAGCAAGATGCCACGATCCATTATCTAACACCTTGTCACACGATTTCGTTTTGAGGAAGTTAAAAATAATCAAGCTATTCTCCAAAAGTGTAATGGTAGGCATCTCCACACAACCCCATATCCTCTAGACAAGGTGGGAAATCACGGAGAAAGGGAGCTTCTCATCCACAAACTGACCCACCCAGGGACTTTTCCCACAACCAAATCGGCTGGCCTTCCAGATGGTCCAGACCCGACCTCCCCCATCGATTGAACTAGACCATCTACATGCCCAGAAACCCGGTTCAACACATCTAGCTCAGCAACCCGTGTTCTCTCCAACCTAACGGATCTACCCTCTCCAAGCCCAAACTTCTCGCACGACCCACTCCGCAAGCCCCCACGTGATTGTTCAAGCTAACCTTACCTCCCTCTCAATCAAGAAGCCTAGCCCCACGCTTTGGAAGCCCAAACCCAGCTATCGATCCATCCCAAAAATGAGCTCCTTCAACCCCACTCATTTGATGCAGCCCACTAAGCCCACACGGCTCATTCAGCCTCCTCCACTTGGGCCTCAAACCCAGAAGGCCCACCAGACCCAACACCCTCCAGTATATCCTCAACCTCAGGCCCTTCCCCAAACCTGGACACCGATCCACCCCATTCTCGGTCCTCAACAAGCATCCAATTTAACATCAGTTTGAGGGTATCTTTCTGATTCATCTTCAAGACCACGTCCATCGCACGTAAGCCTCCTCTAAACGTAGACGTCATTGAGCTCCCAACACCACCCCCGGTAACAGTACCCACAAGAGAGACCTTTTCCGAGACCGTCGACTCCAACTCCTCAACCAAACAACTAACCACCCATCATCACCTCTAGAGACCTTCAACTCCGATATGGAATCTCTACCAACAAGCGACTCTAAGATGTCTGGCTTCAGAACACGATAAGGTTGTCGAAGCGGCCTCGAACCATTCTTGTCTTTTAGACGTAAGGGAGAACAATAACGTACCATCGAAATAGAGCATAGATAGATCACAACCAAACAAATCATGCACAGCAAACAAAACCTTTTTTTTCCTTCAATTTTTTACAAGTGTAATAGTCGAGAGAAAAATTGGAATGTTGTAGAGTAAAACTTGTAAATCTTACCTACTAATAGGTGACTTTTTTATTTTAGTTTTTCATTGGGATTTTGTATTAAGGTGTGGGTACACCTTGGGTTGTGAGAAAAAGAAATTGGTTAGATCTTGAACCTGTAAAAAGGGTCCGTGTTTCTCTATAGTATAGGTGAAAAAAAAAAAAAAAAAGGAGGGTAGTGTAAGTTTTGTTCTCATCTACAAGAGAATAAAATAACCAAGGAGTCTTGGAGAATGGATGTAGGCACATTGCCAAACCACTATAAATTTGGTGTATTATTTTCCCTAAACTCTTTACTTCTACACTTAGTTTATTTTCTAATTTTTAGATTACATGTTAGGATTATTTTGTTGATTTGCATAATTGTGATATATGTTACTACCCTGATTTGTTAGTTTCATACTATTTAATTTTCTTAAATTAAAATTCAAATTTAATTGTCACATTTAGATTTTTAAAATTAAAATTGGTATACAACCGTATTCACACCCTAGTGTTGGCATTAGATCCTACAATTGGTGTCAGAGTGTGTAGCTTGTTTTGTTTGTTTTAATAGAAAATTTTTTATCTAAAAAATTGTTTTAATTTAGATTTTTTGACCAAAAAGTGTGAACATTTGCATTTCAAAAATGGTTTTCACTATAATTTTTTTTTCTCTTGAAAAATTGGTGATCAAAATTCATTTTTTCTTTAGTCTCAAGTGCTACATTAATTTTAAAATGAACTTGTTAAAATTATCAATTTTATTGTTAAAAAATTTGACTTATTTAAAAGAAATATTTCAATTTTTTTGAAAAACCTAATTGTTTGAACTTATGGCAAATACTGGAATAAATGGGTTTACTGAGAGTTAATCTATCACTAGGTCACCTCTCTTTGATGGAAATAATTATTGTCACACATTGCCCCAGATTACTCTACCAAACTTATGACACGACATGACGACAATAAACTCCAACTGAAACATGGGATTCATTTTCAAACTCTAAAAACATTTTGTCTAACTAAGTGACTAGCAAAACCTTTTGTTGTAAATGTCATTAGAAATAAACTTTAATATATCAAATTCTATAAAAATTTTGATAAATTTTCCCCAGAAAATTGGATAAACCACACATGAAAGAAAACTCTTTAAGCGCTCCCAACATATTTGTTTCTGTCAACCACCAAGTGTTTGTTGGGTTGTATGTCCTAAAACTCGTAGTTTTGTAAACATTCATATATGAAGTTTATTCAGACAAGTGTTGTTGATTGTTTAATGACTCTAAATCCAATAAACTATGAACCCTTGGCTATTGTCATGAATACTTGGACTTTATATGGAGACATAGATCAAGTTCGAGTAAAATAGCCTAAACTGTCTATAGTACTTGGATTAGGTTAGGTACCTATTTATGGAGATATTATTGAATATGGCCCGCTTTATGATTGTTACAAATATTGTGAAGTGTCGTAAACGATTTGATCAGTTCGTTCATGTAGAGACATGTGAGCGGGGGTGTTCTACACGATGAGATTGTGTAAGACAGACAATGAAATAATCACTGTTACGTTGTAACACTGTTTACTATTAACACCAATTAATTTCACTTCTTGATGACCTAGATAACTTGATCTGAATTCTAAACTGTATATGAACTCCTGTTTATTTGCGATTGTCCCTTAATCTACATAGGTGAGGGTAAGCTCAACATCGTTGCTCAATATGTCTCCCATTTCAGAGATAAGACCGGGTAGATGGTTGGAGACATAGAATTTGCAAAATGGAATTCACTTTTACCCATTTTAGGGATAGTAGAAAGGTTGTTCTCTTAAGGGCTGAACTCGAGTCTTGAACAAGGGGTCCCATCCTCTCATTGGCCTGAGAGGGAATGGATTTAGTGATTATGATCCTAAATCAATTGTTCAATATAGGGACAGTAGTACTTAAGAAGAAAAGATGTAATTCAGGGGTATTTCAGTATTTGACCTACCTAAAGTTACGAACAACCTGTGAAAGATCAACTTATTGATGACGATTAGTGAGGGGAGTGTAACAACAGGCTATAGTGGATAGTCCTATTAGTTAACGAATGTTGATTAACTAGGTTAAAGAGTTTAATCGGTTAGTCTCGGATCATTGGAGCCCATGATCTGTAGGTTCATCAGATCTTCTTGCTAGCTCACTACAGGCAAAATTGAAAAACTAGGTGAAGTAAGAATTTGAAATGTTCAAATTCAAGTTTTAGGGAAAATTTTATTTTATATAAGATATAATTTAGAATTAAATAAATAATTATTTTTTAGAGTATACTTGATCATTAGCATGAAAGTGTTTTTAAACTTGATTAATGTGATTAATCAAAGCTAGGTGTCAAAGACAATTTAATATGTGATATTAAATTTGTTTATTTTATTTAATTGAAATGGTTTTAATAAATAATTTCTAAACTTGAAAATTGTGTTCCATTTTTTTTAATAAAAAATTAGTTAGTGGAAAAATCCAATTGTTGGATTTTCCCACTAACTAAGTGGATTTTGAAGTGGAATTTCCCGAGCTTGTCACCTAGAGATTACATGCTAATAGAGTTTGAGGTGGAAGACATGCAAGACAGGATTTTGCATGTAATTTGTCTATAAATTTCTTTGTTTTTTAAATGTGCAAGACTAATGCTTCCTTGACTTTTGACATTTCTCTTCCCCCATAAAATTTATTTATTCTCCTTCTTATTGTAGTGAAATTCCCTTATTTTCACTAACATAGCAGTCCCACAATCGTATTCTTCAACCGGAGAATAGTGAGGATTTATCGTTAGTGGTGTCGATCGAGCTTGGAGAGAAAGATTGCGGTGGATTCTACAAAAGTTGTAATTTCTAACCCTTCATGCATGCTTATTCTTGTTTTTATGTAATTAGAACATTCTTGATCTTTGCTTCCACTGTGCATGTTCTGTTCTTTATGTTCCAATAGTGTGTCCCACCTCACACTCTTCGATGCAATCCAGATCACAAGATTTGAAAAACTTCACAAAAATTCAATAAGAGGAAACATGCAAGTTTTCATTTACAAAACCATTAGAAAATAAGACTAGCCACTCTAATTACAAGCTAAAACAATATTAACAAAATACATATGCAATATTGCAAATTCTAGATAAAGCAAGTGCTAGATCTCTACTCTCGTAGGCCATTGGAACCCCAAATGCTACTTGATGGAAAATTTAAGAAAAGAATGATCTTTCCCAATGAGTGGTAAGAGTTCATAATAAAATAGAAATAAATGAAAAACTTTCATATTCTTAATAGAAATCCATAACTCTTTAAAATGATATAAGTAGTGAGCAATTTCAACCTTGAGATAAATAAGAACATATTTGAACTTTGTACGATAGCTCTTGAAAACATGATATGAGAAAATAAATTTTCCAATTAATTTTGAGTTAATAAGGCATAATGGGAAAACCATACTTTTCATAAAACATACAAACGTGAGACAATCAAGATCATTTAAATCAGGGTTTTAAAAGAATAGTTCATAAATCATCACGAGTTGGTAAAACGATCACCAAACCTGTACCTAACCTTAGTTGATGTAGCGTAGTCTCAATACATTCATCGACATTATCCTTGCCATATGTGCACACAGACATGCCTCTAAAGGACTAAACACCCTAACACACGGCCCACAACCTATATGTATGCTATAGTGGGTCCCAAAGACCTATATCATATCATCCTCACCATAGGTTCAGGCACTAGATTCCAAATTTGGCCTCTTTTGGCCCCGAAAATCCTCTAACAACCTAAGTGGTGCTGTGGAAACATATTCACATAGCAAGAGCAATCATCTTTCAGGTATTAATTCACAATATGCTTAAAAAAGAAAAGAAAGAAACCATTCACAGTGATTTGTTGAGAACTTTCTTCCCAATTCACCCGGTTTCCCTTGTTCCTCCACTGGACCCTATTTCATGTTTAATTTTAAGCTTAGATTACTCACTATTTCGAGCCTTATCTCAAGACATTCCCTTCTTCAAAAATGTGTGAAAATGTATTAACTATAATACCTTAAAGTTTCGCCTTGAAATTGCTTGGCAAAAGTTTTGTGTCTCAAGTTTATTCCTCCTGGCCCGACTGTCTCTTCACTGGTGAGCACCTCTCGGTTTTCTTTGAATTTGACAGCCTTAGAATTAGAATTGCATTAAGGCAGCCTTCACACTGAAACTACACTTAATTTAGAAACTTTTGGTCCAAAAATCATCTGATTTGCACGAGTAGTTTGGAAAAGCTTCTTGTTTAAATTTAGCCTATGCGTTTGTCCGTACAACCCTATTCCCTTCGGCACCTTTGGTTGTACCTCCGCCAAAACACTATCTTCCCTCCTTCGAATATCTCTTATTCTTTCCTTTCTTTGTGCTTTTTAAGTGCTTAACTGATGTGTGGGTTGAAGTGAGGCGTTCTCCTTCTTTTATAGGCGTTTAACCCTTCTCCTCTGCCCGACACCTCTTCCCTTGATCTCATCCAAGTGTTTTCCTTATCTTCTACCGACTCCCGGCCACTTCCACCTCCTGCTTGATGCGTCTTCATCCTACACTATCAACGCATCCCTCACATTAACGCAATCTGGAGTGTTCTTCTCCTCCATAGCCAGCACTTAAGGCTTAACTTTGCATGTCTGCTCGTGCACCCACCTCATTTACTTAAAGCCTAAGATTCCTTCCTAGCAAGCCACATGTCTGGATGACGTCCTTAGATGCGTCCATCCACCCTCATATGCGTTTGTCCCATTTCATATGCGATCATCTAGCCATAAATATGCCCATCCAATTGGCGCAACATTCCTATGTCCGGAGACATCAAATGGCGCATGCGTCCATCCTGGCTCGTCTTACCGTTGCGTAGTTCATTGCCCAACGCTGTTGCCACATACTATCAACGCATAACGTTGCCATATAGCATCGACGCATAGCGTTTCCGCATAGCACCAATGCATGGCACCGCTGTATGACACCAACATATCCATCGCCGCATGCCCTTATCACCGCTTGCCTCTATCGCCGCATACCCCTATCGCTGCATGCCTTCATCGCCACATGCCTCGCGCCGCATACTACCAACACATTCCTTTGGCCGCATACCATGGGCCGCATACCTTCAGCCGCATACACGCATGCCATCAGCCGCATACTCTCGCGTAGCAAGGCCGCCACATCCATCGTGTAGCAAGGCCGCAACATACTCGATCAATGCACGCGCGTGTCTCCAGCACCTTGCGCCCATGTCTACATAACCTAAGGCTATCGTATCCATCGCGTAGCAACACTGCATGCCCTCGGCCATATCATCGCATGCTCTCGGCCGCATCATTGCATGCCGTCACACTGCATGCCCTTGGCCACATCACTGCATGCTCTCGGCCACATCACCGCATACACTTCGTACACCTTCGCATCGCCGCATGCGTAGCACTGCTGCATCCATCGCATCCATCGCGCCACATGCATTGTCCTTGACCATACTTCAACCTCTCTCAATGCTCAAGTAACCTCTCAAAACTTTATGGCTAACGCATGGCACCACACCAATGCATTGTCAAACACTTAGTTATTTTTCTCTTTAGCTTCCAACACATGGTTATTCTTAGCCAAATTTCACTAGTTATGGCTTATTTCCAAAGTTATTTAACAAATCCTTTTAATCACTTAGAAATTTCCTATTCTCTAACTTAGAATCTAACTCATACTTAGTTAATCTCTTTTATTTCCTGCTTAAAAGGGAAAATGGAACTCCAGGTTTCACGTTTACTCCCCCCTTAAGAAAATTTCGTCCTCGAAATTTAAAGCAATATTGTAAACACCTCTTATTTATTTATCTCATCATTTTTCAACTTTATTTAATTACATAAGTTTTATTTAAACTTTACATAGGTTCCATTCCCGAGTACTCCTTCCTTTAAAACCAGTAATCTTTCCAGGCTTGGTTTCCTTCTGGGCTACTGGCCGGATCATTGGTTGGACAGTCTTTACACTAATAACCGGGTTGTTCACATTTTAAGCACAAACCTTCTCTCCCCTCTTGATCTCTCCAATGACTCTTATGACACCTACGACAGGGATAGTCTTTAGTCGCGTCAAAGGTTGGTTCCCGGTAACGAAGGAAACGTTGAAACTCTGGGCATTGTTTCCCTTTATGTCACACCTCACCCCAGACCACCCTCTTAGCCTAGAGAAGGGCGTGACTGCAGCAGTTATCAACCCTGTGGCTGACACTTACTGCCTAATAACTTTTGCGGAATAACTTTGATACCAAAATATAACTTAAGTACAGTGGAATGCCTTTAGGCCCAAAATTTATTAATTTAGAAACATAACATTTAAAGTCATTACAACATTAGATTCACAAGTCCCACAAACCCACAAACCCTAGTCCCTATATGAACAATGGTAACATGTGTACAATATTAACAATAACCACCTAACAGACGGGTTACAAATCTTTTGATCCTTTAGTAGTAGAGCAGATGTAGAGCTATCTTCAGAGGATTTTACCACTACCTGGGGGGGGGGAACATTTGAAAACGGGGTGAGCTTGCAGCCAGTGAGTGACTTAAGAAAGATAATTGATTCTCATGCAAAATCTCAATAAAGAGTTTAACTGAAATATAAGCTTCTACAGTACTTGTACTGCAGTATAAATATTTTCCAAGCATAGAACATATAAAGCTATTTTAATCATAAAACAGTAAAACTATTTCTCAGTTGAGGATAACCCTATTGTGGGTAAAAACAATTCCAACACCAACTACTAGTCAAGAGAGAACCCTTTTGCTCAATCTCTGACTCTACCTACGTGCACGTGGCCATACTAAGTACTGTCATACCTTAGGTACTTCTGTTCAAATACCTTCTCAAATGTCCTTTAGTATCTGGTTGGTTTGGTACCTTCTCAAACGTCCTTCAGTACCAATAGATACCTTCTCAAATGTCCTTCGGTATCGCGTTTTAAGTAAAACTAGTCATAAATGATTTTCTCTTTAAAGCATGTAAAGTGTAACACATATAAAAACATGGCTTTAAAGGTACTAACGCATGCTGCACATATAAATAGCTTTTTAACAAACTTCTCACTCATGCATGCGTTTAAAACATAATTCATAGCTTGCTTGGAAATCACTTTGTAAAACTAGTTGGCATGAGAATATTCTTCTTTAAAACATACTTTTTATAACACGTTGTAATAAAAAATTTAAGAAAATATTTTAGTCAAAACGTTTTAGCCACTCACCTTGATTGCTTAGGAGCTTTTCACTCTAGTAGCTCTCTTTTCTACCTCGGGCTCCCTTTTCACCCCTAGAATCCAAATTCAAGTTACAGCTCAATTTACTCATTGTTCTAAATCTTATTTTTATATACTTACTTCTACAAACATATTCTAAAATGTCTCAGGAAGCTTACCCTAAAGTTGGAGCTCAGAACTTCTCGTGGTTTGGCCGGAATCATAAAATCTTCAAGACTGGCTCAGACTGATCCGACAGCCTGACCCTTCTGTCTTCTTCTCAGTTTCCAGCCCGATACCTTATAGATTTTCTTCCGGCAGCCCTATCCTGGAAACTAGACTTTCAGAGCTTTCAGGTGGCTTTGAAATCACCCCAAACGAACAAGTAAATTGGGAGAACTCCTCGTCCTAAGTTGATGCGTCCTCCTCAGACCTCATTGTCCAATGCGTCCTCTAAGTCTAACGCATGGATTTGGCTCCAACGCAAGGTTTTCTCCACTCTCCCACTCTTCTACGGTATTTCTGAGTTGTGATCTAAAAAAATGAAGTCTCTTGGCTCTATTTATAGGCATCCAAACCTTCTCCAGAGTTGACACCACCTACTTGGCTGCATGGCCATGTGTCTCCTTCTCATCACATCAACGCAATGTTGTGATCATCACAAGTTAAGTGTCTTCTTCCCACCTTGCCAACACATGGGCCTCAAATCTGATGCCACCACCTCAAATTCTTAAGGCTTAAGGCTTTCCTCCCAAGAAGACACATGGTTTTGATGATGTTATCCTGATGATTTCATCCTTGTATGCATCCAACTCTTGGTTGCTCAACACCTAGTCCATAAGCAACACATAGCCTCTTCTCAACGCATAGCAAGCCAATTCACTATCATGACAATTCAGCTTAGCCATTGCAAGGACCTAACCATCACCAACGCATAGGGTGACCATCCATCCTCGACGCATGGCTCACTCACACGGCTTGCTTGGCATGGGCGCATGATGCTGGCCACCAACGCATAGGGGCACTGCATAGGCTAGCCGCTCGATGCATGGGTGTGCTTGGCTGCATGGGCTGTGCACAGCGCCTTGACGCTTGGTTGGGTGCTTAGACGCATGGGCGTGCGGCATGTGCTGGCCGACGCTCGCTCGCTCGCATGGGCGCATGGCATGGGCTGTACGCTTAGCTGCATGGCAGGGCACCTCGACGCACGACATGGCTTCTCGGCAGGGTGCTCACCACATAGGCATGGCCGCTCGGAAGTGCGCTCAATGCACGGGCGTATCCACTCGACGCATGCGTCAGGCCGGGGTTGCTCGACACATGGCCTGGGCGCTGGCCGAGGCTGCTCGACGCATGGCTATCTTTCCATGCATGCCTCGCCCACCCGTGTGCCTTCCAACGCCTCATCTCTTTTTTCCTTCTTCAGTCGCATGCCTTCACCAACAACTCTTCCAACGCATCAACACCACTCTAACACACAAAATTCTATCCTTAGCCAAATTTTTCCAAATTTTCCCCAAAAGTCAACCTTCCAAATTTCCTCTTTTCTTCTAATTTCCATTCTTTTCCCTACCATTCCACACTAGTTTCCACATCAACTTACTCATCACACGAATCTCAATAGGGAACATAATCAAGTAGAGAAATTAGGATTTGGGGTTCACACTTTATGCCCTGCGCGTCTACAGATATAGCATTTATCCGTTCCCCTCAAACATTCTCCAGGGTGGTATTTCCCACATCTATCCCATAACGGGTTCCTTGCTTGACTTGATTCCATCTAGCTAACAATCATTTCATCAAACAAACATACTTTGTTAACATATATTTATTAATCATAAACAAAAACATATTTACAAAGGAGAAATTTTTATACAACAACATCTATAATGGAAAATAGTACACATCTATCTACACTTCGGGGGGGTTTTCCTTGCCTTTGTCCTCCTTCCATAATTGAGGGCAGTTCTATTTATAGTGACCAACTTCTCTGCAGTTATAGCATATGTTCGCCCCTTCATAGCAGCGCCCAAAGTGATATCTCTTACAATTTGAACACAACGGCCTTCGGGTGTTGGCTACAGATTCATTAGGCTTGTATACTTCTTCTAAAGTAAGCTCTTTTGTTGTCTTCTGATTCCCGGAGTTGGTCTTACTTATATTTTTATCTAGAACCCCCAAGGAGTATTTCTGGCTCTTTTCTCACTCCCCCACAGACTCCGTTATTGCTAGCGATCCTAGGCTAGCTTCCACACGTAACGCTGTCTCTACTAATTTTGGAAATTCATGCCTATCAATGCTGGCAGTTACGGGCGTTCGTATCTCACCTCATAGCCCTTCCTCAAATCTCCTACATCTTCAATTTCATCTAATATTATACTGGTGGCTTATTTGCTAAGTTAAGTATATTTTTGTTCATACTCGGCTATCGATAGTGAGCCTTGTACGAGTTTCAGAAATTCATTTCGCTTTGCATCGCAAAACGTTTGAGGATAGAATTATTCATGGAAGGCTTTTCCAAATTCCTCCCAGGTAACTTCCTCGCTTCCTCTTCTCTATCTTCAAATATGCGCCACCAATCCTCAGCTCTTTTCTAAAGTAGGAAAGTGGCTAGTGCTACTTGTCTATTTTCAGGGCATCGCATTACCCTGAAACATTTTTCTATCATCACGAACCAGGCTTCCACATCTGCAGGGTTCGTGGTTCTTTCAAAGGTCGAGGCTTCAAATGCCTTCAATCATCCAAAACCAAATCGTTTCTCGGGGTCTACTGACACCCCTTCTAAGTTTTCGGCCAAATACCGAGCAAATTTTCCCATCATTTGCTCATCACCTCTAGTCTCTGCCTTCGGATGACTCGACCCACCCTGGTTCTCTCCTGTTGTTTTTGAGGAAGCATCTTGAGTCCCCACCGGTTGCTTGTGCGGTCTGCCACGTGGTATGATTCCTATAATAAATCACATATTTAGATATACTATAGTATTGCTATGCTCTTCTCTAGTTTTCCCTTCCCCAAAATCTTATGCTGTGATACCAAGTTGTCATACCCCACCTCGAGCTCACACTTCGAGGAGAGGCATGATATTAACTGATGCTACTTTGGTTAACCTACTAGTTTCTTTTAATGACCTTACTTATAACAACAGCAGAAAAATATTACACGCTTTAATTATAAACTAGTTTACAAATTCAAGTTACATTTACATGACAGACACTATCCCGACAACCAATCTCATTTAATACTATTCCTAGACTTGTGGTAGACCTTGACCAACACCGTAACCTGGACTCGTCAGCTACCTGCAAGAGAAACACATAGACAAACCACGAGCTTTACAAAGCTCAGTGAGTGCTAAAATAAATACAAGTCTTTTACAAGCATTATCACGAGGTTCCCACGCGAACCTCCACCATACCATGAAGCTTTCACAAACCCACCTACATACACGGTAGATGGTTAACATTTCATAACTAAAAATATCAACCTATATGCACATAGTTCTCCCTTTCATGGGCTTAGAAGCTAGGCCCGTCGGCCTCTTGACCATCCCATTCAAGGTCTTTCCATCTTACAGGCTTAGGAACTAGACTCCTCGGTCCCCTGACCATCCTGTAACGATTTATTTTGGGCTTAGGCTCTAGGTCCACAAACCCTCTGACCATGTCACACCCCACCCCAGACCACCTTCTTAGCCTAGAGAAAGGCGTGACTGCAGCAATTACCAACCCTTGGGCTGACACTTACTGCCTAATAACTCTTGCGGAATAACTCTGATACCGATTATAATTCATATGCAACGGGACGTCTTTAGGCCCACAATTTATTAACTTAGAAACATAATATGTGTTGAGTCATTACAACACTAGATTTACAAGTCCCAAAACCCACAAACCCTAGTCCCTATATAAACAATAGCAACATGTGTACAATATTAACCGTAAACACCTAGCAAACGGTTACAAGACTTTTAGTCCTTTAGTGGCGAAGCAGACGCAGAGCTATCATCAGAGGATTTGACCGCTACCTGTGGGGGGGGGGGGGTAGAAACATTTGAAAATGGGGTGAGCTTACACCCAATGAGTGATCGAGAAAACATAGTAAATTCTCATGCATAATTTCAGAAGATAGTTTTATCTGAAATATAATTTAATGCAACATAAACAATTTCCAAGCTTAATGTATATAAAACTGATTTAAACATAAAACAATAAAATCATTTCTCAAATCAAAGTACTGTATAACTGGTAAAATAATCCCAACACCAATTACTAGTCCAGAGAGAACCTTTTTGCTCAATCTCTGACTTTATTCACTTGTGGCCACATTAGGTACTACTGCTCAGATACCTTCTCCTTGTACTTCAGTAAAGAGCTACTAGGATACCTTCTCCAACGTACTTTAGTATCCCGTTGGCTTGGTACCTTCTCAAATGTACTTCAGTACCAATAGATACCTTCTCCTTGTACTTCAGTATCTAGTTGGGTGGATGTCTTCTCCTTGTACTTCGGCATCGCATTTTACCAAAACTATTTATAACTTTTCTCTTTAAAGCATGTACAGTATAACACATATACAACATGGCTTTAAAGATGGTAACACATGCTAGATAAAATCAATACATATGCATATGTAAATAGTTTTTCAACAATGTGCATGCATTCAAATCACAATTCAAACTTGCTTGGAAACCACTTTATAAAACTAGTAGGCATGAGAATATTTTTGTAAACATGCTTTCTGTAAAACGTTTGTAATCAAACTAGTTTAAAACGTTTTAGTTCGAAAACATTTTAGCCACTCACCTTGAATTCCTAGGAACTTTTCACTCTAGTAGCTCCTCGGGTCCCTTTTTCACCCCTAGAATCCAGATTCAACTTACAACTTAGATTATTCATAGTTCCGAACCTTATTTGGAAATACTTCCTTCTACAAACTTATTCTAAAATGTCTTATAAATCTTACCCTAAACTTTCATCTCATAATTACTCGTGGTTTGGTTGGAATCTCAAAATCTTCAAGACTGGCTCAGATTGATCCGACAGTCTGGCCCTTTTGCATTCTTCTCAACCTCCAGCCCAGTTCCTTTGAGCTTTTTCCTCCAACAGACCTATTCTAAAAACTATACTTCCAGAGCTTTCAGATGGCTTTGGAATCACTCCAAACGCATAAGTAGATTGGAAGATCTCCTCGTCCAAGTTTGACACATTCCTCTGAACCCTCACTGCCCACTACTTTCTCTACGAAATTTATGATTTTTGTGTGATTTGAAAATGAAATCCCAACTCCCTATTTATAGGCGTTCAAATTGCTCGTGGGATTGATAGCACCTACTTGGCTGTATGGCCAAATGTTTAATCCTCCCTTTATCAATGTAAGCTGACTTCACCTTGGTTCAATGTGTTCTTCCCAAACGCATCCAACACAATTTCTTTGGGTTTAAGAATTTCTCTTAATCAGACACCTAAATTTTAATTGACGTTTGTCCTTACGTCTTCAAGCTTTGTTTGTATTCAAATTAGGGTTTTCAAATGCATAATCCACCCCAACGCGTCCAAATACATCGCCAAAAAGCTTGCTCGGCCGTTCAATGCATAGGCGAGGCGTGGGCGTGACGTTCGAATCGGACAAAGCAAGGCTAATGCATAGGCGCTCTCGCTCTTTCCGCTCTCGGCAGTGTCGCTCTCTCCACTCTTGGCAGTGTCGCTCTCTCCCACTTTCTCGCTCTCTCCAAGTTTCTCTCCAACCTTCTTTCCTAGTTTCTCTTCAATCTCGAAAGTGTCGCTCTCTCCAACTTTCTCTCCCATTTTCTCTCTAATCTCGCTCTCTCCCAGTTTCTCTCCAACTATTCTCTCCACTCTCGCTCTCTCCAGCTTTCTCTCCAAACTTTCTCTCCAATCTCGCTCTCTCCAACTATCTTTCTATCCAAACTTTCTCTCAAAATCTCGCTCTCTTTACGCTCGCTCTCTCTAACTTTCTAGCTCAAAATCTTGCTCTCAATGATCTTGCTGGTCTCGATCTCAAAGATCTTGCTCTCAACAATCTCGCTGATCTCACTCTCAACGATCTCGCTCTTAGCTACTGCGAACATTGTTCGTCTCCGTGCAATTTCTACACGATTGTGACACTAGTCACTTGCCTTCCAGTGCTTTGTGCACAACACGCATTTCACATAAATTTTCCATACTTAGCCAATTTTTCCCAAATTTCCCAAACTCAATGTCCATATTTTTCTTTTCAAATCCCCATTTCTTCTTCACCATTCCACACTAACTTTCTCATCAACCTACTTATTATACAAATTTCATCACAATCTTATCAATTAAAGGTCAACTTAAATTATTCAAGGAAAATCTACTTAACACTTAGAAATTTCCTTCCCTTTAACATAGGATTTAACTTTCACTTAGTTAATTCCTTTTATCACTTGCTTAAGTAAGGAAAATAGAAATCCGGGTTTCATAGACCATCTCAATGTCATACACATCTTATAACATAAACTACAGCATATTAATTCACAATATGATTAAAAGAGAAAAGGAAGAAACCACTCATAGTGATTTGTTGAGAACTTTCTTCCCAGTTCACCTGGTTTCCCTTGTTCCTCTGCTGGACCCTATTTCAGGTTTAACTTTAAGCATAGATTACTCACTATTTCGAGCCTTATCTCAAGACATTTCCTTCTTCAAAAATGTGTGAAAATGTCTTAACTATAATACCTTAAAGTTTCGCCTTGAAATTCCTTGGCAAAAGTTCCATGTCTCAAGTTTATTCCTCCTGGCCCGACTGTCTCTTCACTGGTGAGCACCTCTCGGTTTTCCTTGAATTTGACAGCCTTAGAGTTAGAATTTCATTAAGGCAGCCCTCACACTAAAACTACACTTAATTTAGAAACTTTTGGTCCAAAAATCACCTAATTTACACGAGTAGTTTGGAAAAGCTTCTTGTTTAAATTTAGCCTATGCGTCTGTCCGTACAACCTTGTTCCCTTCGGCACCTTTGGTTGTACCTCCGCCAAAACACTGTCTTCCCTCCTTCGAATATCTCTTATTCTTTCCTTTCTTTGCGTTTTTAAGTGCTTAACTAATGTGTGGTTTGAAGTGAGGCGTTCTCCTTCTTTTATAGACATTCAACCCTTCTTCTCTGCTCGACACCTCTTCCCTTGATCACATCCAAGTGTTTTCCTTATCTTCTACCGACTCCCGGCCACTTCCACCTCCTGCTTGATGCGTCTTCATCCTACACTATCAACGCATCCATCACATCAACGCAATCTTAAGTGTCCTCCTCCTTCATAACCAGCACTTAAGGCTTAACTTTGCATGTCTGCTCGTGCACCCACCTCATTTACTTAAAGCCTAAGACTCCTTCCTTGCAAACCACATGTCTGGATGACGTCCTTAGATTTGTCCATCCACCCTCATATGCATTTGTCCCACTTCATATGTGGTCATCTAGCCACAAATGCGCCCATCCAATTGCTGCTACATTCCTATGTCTGATCACATCAAATGGCGCATGCGTCCATCCTGGCTCGTCTTACCGCTGCATAGTTCATCACCCCACGCTGTTGTCGCATACTATCAACGCATGTTGCTGCATAGCATTGACACATAGTGTTTCCGCATAGCACCGACGCATGGCACCGTTTTATGACATCAATGCGTCCATCGCCACATGCCCCCATCGCCGCATGCCCCTATCGCCGCATGTCTCCATCGACGCATGCCTCTATCGCCGTATGCCCCTATCGCCACATACCTCCACCGCCGCATGCCTCTATCGCCACATGCCTCGTGCCACATACTACCAACACATTCCTTCGGCCGCATACCATGGGCTGCATACCTTCGGCCGCATACACGCATACCATCGGCCGTATACTCTCCCGTAGGCTGCCGCATACTCTCGCGTAGGAAGGCTGTCGCATACCCGATCAATGCGTGTGCGTGTCTCCAGTGCCTTGCGCCCATGTCCGCACAACCTAAGGCTGTCGCATCCATCGCGTAGCAACACCACATGCCCTCGGCCGCATCACCGCATGCCTTCGCACTGCATGCCCTCGGCCACATCACTGCATACCCTTGGCCGCATCACCACATACCCTCCGTACACCTTCGCATCGCCGCATACGTAGCACCGCTGCGTCCATCACATCCATTGCACCGCATGCATTGTCCTTGGCCATACTTTAGCCTCTCTCAATGCTCAAGTAACCTCTCAAAACTTTATGGCTAATGCATGGCACCACACCAATGCATTGTCAAACACTTAGTTATTTTTCTCCTTAGCTTCCACCGCATGGTTATTTTTAGCCAAATTTTACTAGTTATGGCTTATTTCCAAAGTTATTTAACAAATCCTATTAACCACTTGGAAATTTCCTATTCTCTAACTTAGGATCTAACTCATACTTAGTTAATCTCTTTTATTTTCTACTTAAAAGGGAAAATGGAACTCCGGATTTTACATCTAGGATGCATGCAATGAGTCTTTCATGCACAAGATTAACTTTTATTTCTAAAGTTACTTTTTCTTTTGTTTAGTGAGTTCTAAAATCCCTTACTTTCTCAAGCATTGATTTATTCTATCTAGAAGAATCTCTTGATTTGATCTAAAACTATTTATGAAGCATAAACTAGACAAGAATAATGCTTACGTATTACTTAGTATCACATTAGAATTTTCTTTCCCAACCTATTATGAATTTAGTTGCTCATGCTAGATGGATGAAAGAATGTAATGGCATTCATATTAATAATGAGAGTTTTCAATTTCTACTAGAATAATACAAATACTAATGATAAGAAGAATGAAATAAAAGACAAGGGTGGAGAGTGTCAAGCCACGAGTTACAGTTTCTTGCTTCCTTGGCTCCAATGGTGGCTGCTTCACAGCGATTATAATGGTGGTAAAGTTCTTCATTTTTTACTTTTCAGACAAGAAAATTGAGCTTTCGCTCGAAATTCCTCAAAGAAAAGCTTCAGAGATGGTGGCTATGGTGGATGTGAGGTGGAAAATGAGCATAGCCTTAGCCAATTCTTGGTTAGATGTTTAATACTTAGCAATTCTTTGATGGGCTATTTATAGGCATAAAAAAGGAAGGCTCCATGCCTTTTTCTAATGATTATGCTGACAACTCGCATTAAATTTCATGCCCTGCTGTGCCGCTTGCTTCACGTCAGAGATTCATTGGCTTTGCCATGAACTTTTCACATAAGATACCAACTTGATCTTTTTTTAATTTAACTTATATCGCCCACGCGTCTATCATATTTCTAATCATGTTTCATCTCATCGCGTTGAACTATGCGATGCCAAGTTGGGTGTTAGACTTAGTTCTATGTGTTTGCAGTTGCGACTTGCTTTTCTTGCCGGTTTTCTCCATTTTTAACAGAATTCTGGGTCCAAAAGTGACAAATTTTATAATTTTCGAGGATTATCGGTTTTGTAAGCATGTGATCACAAGATATAATTAATTGCACGATTTTGTAATACAATTTCCTAATTGTTCTAAATAAAAGAGGTAAAATAACTTTTATTTTTACAAGTTATCACACCCCCAAATTGAAATAATGTTTGTCTTCAAGAGTATATTTAAAGTCCTAACAAATCCCAACTTATTTCAACACATCAACTAGACCTCTCAAAGTTCTTCCTAATACAAGATTTATTTTACTAGCATTTTTCTTTCAAACTTATTTCCTTCCTTTGGAAATATTTCTAGATCTTAGATGCGCAAGCTTATTTCTCAAAAGTGCCTTACTCATTTATGAGACTTTCTTATATTTCTTTCAGCTATGGGCTTATGGTTCAAAAGTTTACAAAATTTCTCCTTGCTATACCTTTTATTAATATGTAGCTATGCACTAATCTAGGAATCTCATCTTCGTTTTGGCTTGCTCCCATAGGTGTCATGCGGAAGTAAACGCCCTTCTCAGACTCAACTCTTGCCTTAGTTGATTTTCTTCAACACAGTCAATGGAGTTGCAATTATATATTCATGCGTTGATCATGATTCCTACCTTCTTTTTGGCTTTCCCCCACGAGTGTCCTACGAACATCAAACTACGAGTAGGTTCCAATCCCAATGCTTTATATATATATATGTATGTATGTATGTATGTATGTATGTATGTATGTATGTATGTATGTATGTATAATCTTTTGGATGAAATTAATTAAACAAGGATATTTCTAAAATTTTGAGGGCATTTAGCTCAAACATCTCCCACCCCCAAATTTAAAAGGAAGCAAGGTCCTCATTGCGGAAATCGATTTATGCAATGGCCTTAGAAATTTTTTTTGCAAAAGAGGTTTGAGGTAAGACTTGCGCACATACTAATTTCGAGAAATGTTTCCTAAGGCAAAATCCTATAGCAAAGTACTAGAAACTTATCATAACAAATCTAAGTGTTAAGTTTCACAAGTATTGAAGATTATAAGCTCATACATTCAACATTCAAGAACTATTTCACATTTCTTTAACTTTTACAGTTAGTTATTGTAACTACTTGTATCAGAAATTAGTATAAATATTCATCATTTACAAATTTTGTAGATACAACAACATATATAGCTTCAAAAAGAACTTGAGAATATGTAAAAGGAAGAATCTATGACTTAGCTCTTAATAAAACTCTCTCCTTCCCATGGACGTAGGCTTTAATAGCCGAACCACGTATATCGTTGTGCTTTTCCTTCTCCTTCTTCTCATCGTCTACAAGATTGAATGATTTTTTACCATTTCCTTCTCATTGTGTAGAAGAGCGATTGATCGTTTACCATTTCCTTCTTCCATCGTCTACACGATTGCATGTTCGTTCACCTTTCCTTCTACCATCGTCTACACGATTGCATGACTCTTCCATCGTATACTCAAAGCAGTCGCATAGATCAAACAAGAAGACATTAGGTTTAGAAGAAAGTGAAAGAACTCAGAAGGTAGAGAACGAGAGAATCAAAGAGCAAAAGAGAGAGAAAAATTAATTCTGCATTAATCACCCATCAGAAAGAAAGTGTTTCTTTCATTTTTTTCCATCAGACAAAGAGCAGTGGTACAAACCACGTGTAAGGCATCAGCTGGAAAATCGTGGGCACATAATAGCCAAGTTTTCTACCAACCAAAGTATTTTGGGGCAAAATAACTAGGCTCACGTTTGGATCAGCAAAGAAAGGCCTCACAAATATTTTCATCATCTAGGTTGAATTCATCAAGTTTACAGAAGTAGACCCAACAAAGTGGTATCAGAGCAAAGACTTACAAAATCTCAATTCTTCGAGAATCCAGACACAAATTTTTCATCCAAAATGCCAGTAACAAGGTTCGAGGTGGAGAAATTCGATGGCAAAGGAGACTTTGGATTGTGGAAGGCCAAGATCAAGGCGATACTCAGCCAGCAAAAAGCCCACAGAGCCCTCTTTGATCCATCAACACTCCCTGCCACTGTGACAGCTCAAGAAAAGGAAGACTGGGAGCTGGCAGCCTATGGTACGCTGGTTCTTAATCTTAGTGATAGTGTTCTTAGACAAGTTTTAGATCAAGAAACTGCATATAGGATATGGACTAAGCTAGAAGAGTTATATGCTACGAAAGATCTTCCTAGCAAAATGTATCTTAGGGAGAAATTCTTCACATTTAAAATGGATTCATCTAAAACATTAACTGATAACTTAGATCAGTTGAAGAAAATAGTTGCTAAATTTAAAACTCTAGGAGAAAAACTTAGTGATGAAAATGAGGCCTATGTGATTCTAAACTCAACCGTATAAAGAAATTAAAAATGCTCTAAAGAATGGAAGGGATAGTATAAGCACAGACACTATAATTTTAACCCTAAGAACTTGAGAGCTTGAGCTACAGATTGATAGAAAGGATAAACCTAGTGGTGGAGGTCTATTTGTAAAAGGAAACTTCAAGCAAAACTATTCAAAAGACAGAAAACCTCACAACTCAGAAGAAAATAAATCAAAACAGAAAATAAAATGCAAGTACTATAAGAAAAAGGGACATCTAATTAAGGACTATTTTATCTTAAAGAGAAAGAACCAAGAAAAAGAAAAGGATTCAAAAGGCAAACAGCTCGAAGTATCTGTTGTAGAAGGTTCATTCATCTACTCAGATGCTTTAGCCTCAACTTTAGACAAATCCAATCATGTAAACCCTCTAGGAAAGCATGATTGGGTTCTAGATTTCGGATGCACCTATCATATGACCTCAATGAAACCTTGGTTTAACACCTTTAAAGAAATAGAAGGAGAAATGTGAGATATGTTCCATTACTTAAAGAGAAATCTAATCTCCTTAGGTATGTTAGATGCTATTGGGTGTGAATACAGGGGTAAGAGAGGAACCCTTGAGGTGCTAAAGGACTCTAAAGTAATATTAGTTGGGGAAAAGATAAATGACTTATTTATGGTCAAAGGAGTTGAAATGATGACATGGGCTTATGTTGCCACCACAAATGAGATCACAGAGGCTGATGTATGGCACAAAAGGTTATCTCACATAAGTCCTAAAGGCCTAGAAGTCCTATCTAATCAAAGGATTCTCCCTAAAGGTCTCTAAAAAAATCTAACCTTTTATGAACACTTTGTTTTAGGGAAAGCCATAAGGCAAAGTTTCATTAAAGCACAATATACCACAAAAGCTATCCTAGACTATATACACTTTGACCTATGGGGTCTAGCTCCTACACCTAGCTAAAGTGGCTCAAAGTATTTACTTTCTTTTACTGATGATTTCTCTAGAAAAAGTTGGGTTTACTTTCTTAAAACTAAAGACCAAGTGTTTGATAGGTTTAAGGAATGGAAACTCATGATAGAGAAACAAACTTCTAAAGAAATTAAATACCTAAGAACTGAAAATGGACTGAATTTTGTAGTGAGAGTTTAACAAATTCTATAAAGAAACAGGAATTACTAAGCATAGAACAATTAGATTCACTCCTCAACAAAATGGAGTAGCTGAAAGACTAAATAGAACTGTCATGGAAAGGGTTAGATGTCTCCTATCAGATGCAGTTCTGAGTGAAGAATACTGGGTTGAGGCTGCAAGCTACACTATGTACACCTTAAATAGGTGTCCACATTCCTCCCTAAATTTTTTGACTCCTAAAGAAAAATGGACCACACATCCACCTAACCTAGAAAACCTAAGGGTATTTGGATGTGTTGGTTATATTCATCAAAATCAGGGGAAATTAAAATCTAGGGCAGGAAAGTGTATGTTTGTAGGGTTTTTTGAGGGAGTAAAAGGATTTAAAATGTGGAATCCTATTGAGAAAAGGTTTGTTATAAGCAGAGATGTCACTTTCAAAGAAAAAGAAATGTTTATGGAAAAAGAAAAGACATCCTATGAAGTTCCTAATAGCCCTAATACTACTAGAATTGAGATAGAGTCACCTAAAGTTTCTTCCACTAACCAAAACCCTCCTATAGAATTAGAAGAAGAAGAAGATGATGCCTCAAATGAGAATACTGGGAATACTTAAGCTATACCTGATTTAAGTCAGTATTCATTGGCTAGGGATAGACAAAGAAGAGTGATAGTTCCTCCAGCTAGTTATACTAAAACTAACTATATGAACTTGGTTTTAAATGCCACAATAGCTTCTAATGACCAAGAACCAACCACTTTTGAAGAGGCAGTGAACTGACCTAATACTAGGTCTTGGATTCGAGCTATGTGTGAAGAAATGGAATCACTTACTATCAATAATACCTAGACCCTAGCTCCTCTTCCTAAAGGGTGTAAACCCAAAGCCTCTAAATGATTATATAAACTAAAGGAGGGTTCTACAAAAGAAGAAAAGCCTAGGTACAAGGCAAGGTTAGTGGCTAAAGGGTTTACTCAGAGGGAAGGAATAGACTATACTGAAATTTTTTCACCAGTAGTGAAACAAACCTCTATTAAGCTACTTTTATCTCTAGTTGCTCAGTACAATCTAGAACTAGATCAACTAGATGTTAAAACTACCTTCTTACATGGAAACTTAGATGTGGTTACCTATATGGTTCAACCTAAAGGGTTTGAAGAAAAAGAGAAGGAAGACTTGTACTGTCTCCTAAATAAGTCAATATATGGTCTAAAATAATCCCGTAGATGCTAGTACAAAAGGTTTAGTGACTACATAGAGAGTATTGGATTTCAGAGAAGTTCCTATGATATTTGTTCTTATATTAATTCTACTACCTATAAGGACAAAGTCTATTTATTACAATATGTTGATGATATGTTACTAGCAGGAAAATCTAAGGAGGATTTAACTCATGTCAAAAATCTCTTAAAAAGAGAATTTGACATGAAGGACTTGGGTCAGTCTAGAAAGATCCTTGGGATTGAAATTCAAAGGGATAAAAGTTTCTCAACCCTAACCATTAGTCAACTAAGCTACTGTGAAAAAGTAATCAACAAATTTAATATGACAAATGCAAAACCAGTCACCATACCTATTGCTACTTATTTTAAACTTTCCTCTTAAGATTCACCAAAAGAAACAGACATAGAACATTTGACTCAAATGCAATCAATTCCTTATAATCAAGCAGTAGGGAGTCTAATGTACTTAATGATTTCTACTAGACCAGACCTATCATACAACACTAGTCTAGTCAGTAGATACATGTCTAGCCCTGGAAAAAGACATTGGGAAGCAACAAAATGGATTTTAAGATATCTAATTTGGTCTAAACAGCCGAAATTAACATATCAAAGTACTAATGAATCAAATTTAGAGCTATATGGATATGTTGATTCAGATTTTACAAGTGACCAAGACAAAAGAAGATCTCTAACAAGTTATCTATTCTTATTTGGTCCTAATTTGTTGTGTTGAAAAGCAAACTTACAGTCAATCACAACATTGTCAACCACAGAAGCAGAGTACATGGCTTTATTAGAAGCAATAAAGGAAGCACTGTGGTTAAAAGGATTGATGAAGGACTTTGGTATTAATCAAACAGTAGTAAAAATCTACTATGATAACCAAAGTGCCATTCACCTTTCCAAAAACCCTCAGTATCATTCAAAGACCAAACACATAAATATCAAGTATCATTTTGTAAGAGACAGAATAGAGAAAAGAGAAGTCGAGGTGCTAAAAGTTCATACCACCGAGAATGCAGCCGACATGCTTACCAAACCTGTGAGTAAACTCAAGCTTGCTAACTGTCTTGGTCAGATCAGGTTTCTACTTCCTGAAAAAGGGTGAAGACATGTTAAATCCAGAAGGAGAAGAGCTTGCATGTTTAGCTTAAGGTGGAGATTTGAAGATTATAAGCTTATACATTCAACATTCAAGAACTATTTCACATTTCTTTAACTTTTACAGTTAGTTATTGTAACTACTTGTATAAAAAATTAGTATAAATACTCATCATTTACAAATTTTTAGATACAACAACATACATAGCTTCAAGAAGAACTTGAAAAATCTATAAAAGGAAGAATCTGTGACTTAGCTCTTAATAAAACTCTCTCCTTACCATGGGCGTAGGCTTTAATAGTCGAACCACATATATCGTTGTGCTTTTTCTTCTCCTTCTTCTCATCGTCTACAAGATTGAATGATCATTTACCATTTCCTTCTCATCGTCTACAAGAGCAATTGATCGTTTACCATTTCCTTCTTCCATCGTCTACACGATTGCATGTTCGTTCACCTTTCCTTCTACCATCGTCTACACGATTGCATGACTCTTCCATCGTATACTCAAAGCAGTCGCATAGATCAAACAAGAAGACATTAGGTTTAGAAGAAAGTGAAAGAACTCAGAAGGTAGAGAACAAGAGAATCAAAGAGCAAAAGAGAGAGAGAAAAATTAATTCTGCATTAATCACCCATCAGAAAGAAAGTGTTTCTTTCATTTTTTTCATCAGACAAAGAGCAGTGGTACAAACCACGTGTAAGGCATCAGCTGGAAAATCGTGGGCACATAATAGCCAAGTTTTCTACCAACCAAAATATTTTGGGGCAAAATAACTAGGCTCACGTTTGGATCAGCAAAGAAAGGCCTCACAAATATTTTCATCATCTAGGCTGAATTCATCAAGTTTACAGAAGCAGGCCCAACAAGTATCATTATTAAGGTCACGACAAAATGCATCAAAGCAAGGAGAAATATTAATAAAACAGTAAATATAAGCAAGAAACAAATGCAAGGAAAATGAGTCAACTTGATAATTCATTCAATGCAATTAATTAATGGGCGATTATTACATACAAAACATTGAATGAAATACAAAAAATGCAAACACCCCCAAATTTTAGTTTCCTCCCGCATTGTTGTTATTGTTGGGCTCGGGAGGGAAGATTTCTTTGTCCTCAGGGAATTGTAGTGGATTTTGAAGATGCGGTGGAATGGCAGGTCCACTGATGAGGTGAGCAAGAACTACTTGAATATATCGAAGCATAATACGAAATTGAAACAAAATTAAAACAAAAAATAACCCCTAGTCTAGAATATCTCCAACTCTTAAAATATTAAACAAAAATCGTTATTTTGATCCTCGGTAACGGTGCCAAAAGCTTGATGTGAATATTTTATGTTGCAGGCAAGTGTATGTGGTCAAGTTATAATATTAAAACGACTTGTAAGATCGAGTATCATCCAGAATGAAATTAACAAGTTATTGTTTAGCTATCTCGGAATTGTGTCAATCTTGGCTCAGGAACTAGAATCGAGTTAAATTTGTGGTTTTGTGAAATAAAAGACAACATAAGAATTGTTTAAAAATATGAGAATAATTCTAGGGTATTGAATCCATTAATTACTTCATTAGATATATTCTAGCCAATTCATTGAATCATGTATAAGCATTATGACAAAGTCTAGAAACTTAATTCAGGATTACTTTCTCTAAAAAGTAACCTATTCTCATTCAACTAAACTGATAACTAATCTCGTGAAATCAAATTAAGACACAAGGCATTAGGAATTGTCATTAACAACTTTCACTATTAACCTAATTATGATCACGATAGATTAATAACGATTTAATGGTATAGATTCAGTAAAACATTCAATCTCTCAACTAAACATTCAACCTAACAAATATTAATGGCTGATCGATAAGAATTAAGCATGATACCATTAAAAAGCAAAGTGTTCAAAAAATATCCATGGAAATAACTAAAATTCAATCTAAATTCATAACAACTTCATCAATACCCTAAAACAATAAGTTTAGCCACTCATAGCTTACAAAAAAATATTTTCATACATCAATTCAAGCATAAGATTCAAGGAAAGAAAAGGAAACCGAAGAATCCTCCAAGCTCGCTTCAATGTCACCTCGAGAACTCACATGGTCTTCAAAATATCTTTTAAATTCTCTAACTTTTTGGAATAAACTCTCTTTTAGGTCTCAAATCTCAATCTTCAGCACTCAATTTTGTCAGCATTCTTCCTTCATTAGGTCAGAATGGCATCCAATTATATAAAGGATGAGAAATTTGGCACAAAATTTTACCAAAATTATTAGATTTTTCAAATAAGGAAAGTCAGCGTTGCGATGCCTCGACAACAGTGTTGCAACACTGGTCCTAGAATTATCGTAGCGTTGAACGCTCAATCATAATGTTGCAATGTTGCATCAAAAAATTGAAGCTACTAACTTTTTACATCAAACCTCAGTTCACATCGTAGCATTACAATGCTACACTTAATGTTAAACGCTCCCCTATTCTTAAGAACATTGCATTTTTCCTCTCTTTTCTTCATTTCATTTAGTCAACTACTCGGTTTTGACTCCTTTAAGCCTAATTTAGTCCTTTTTGGCTTATTTTGAGTATAGTTCACTTATCGATCATAAATCTTGGAAATCACCAGCAAACACATCAAATCTAATAAAGACACACTAAACACAATCCTAAATCTAAAGCAAATAACGCACATTTTGTGTGCGTTTCATAGAGCCATGAATTGTTTGTTCTGCACCTTAAGTTTTGATGAATTTAAACAAGTCTTTGCATGTAATTCTGCTAAAGAAATATGAAATATGCTTGAAGAAACTCATGAAGGAACTAATTAAGTCAAAGAATAAAAATTTAGCATGTTTTTCCATAACTATGGATTATTTAAAATGGATGTTAATGAGTCTATTTCTATCATGTTTGTAAGATTTAAAAATATTGAGAGTGCCTTGAAGGGATTAGGAAAAACATACACTACATCAGAAAATGTGAGGAAGATTCTTAGGTCGTTGCCTAAAAGTTGGGAAGCCAAAGTGACATTCATTCAAGAAGCTAAAAATCTAAAAAACTGTCAAAACTTCCATTGGAGGAGCTTGTTGGATCTCTCACGACACATGAGATCATCATGAAGGGAAATATGGAAGATAACGTCAAAAAGAATAAGAGTTTGGCATTAAAGTCTACTTTCAACCAAGATGAATTTGGAAATGAAGATGAATTTAATGAGGAAGAAGTTGCTTACTTGACCAAGAAGTTTAAGAAGCACCTCGAGAAGAGAAATTTCTCAAAGAAAAACAATAGTCAAGATGTCAAAGGAGAAAAGAGCAATAGGGACTCCATCATTTTCTATGAGTGCAAAATGCCTAGACATGTCAAGTATTATTGTTGTAATCACCTTTTGTCTGGTTTAATTTTGGTACTTATTTATTTTGTTTACATTACCTTCATTTCATTTACCATTTTCCTTTAGTTCATTTGTTTTTATCATTTTCCTTTTGTCTTTTCTTAGGAAATTAATGGATGAGGGAATGTTGGAAATGAGAACAATTGTTGATCCACTTGTTTTTTTGGGTAACAAAATCAAAATTTCCCACTTTTCATCCACATTGTGGATATTTACATTTGGGAAGACAATTCAAATTCAAAATCTAGGGTAAAAAGACTTCATACACAAATATGGCAAAGTTTTTGTCTTTATAAAAAGTGTTCCAACAGTGAGAAAAGGGGAGAGAAACCAGATTTTTTTTCTCAATTCCTTCAACAAAAAAAAAAAAGGTTCCAAAGAGAGGGAACCCTAGAAAAGAAACACTGATAAAATAGATACACAGAGAAATCAAGGAAAGTTCCAAACTCAGTTGAGGTTGCATGGTAGGGCGAACGTCCCGAGGATTTGTACCTTGAGTCACAAACTAAGATCCTCTTCTTCTAGCTAGTTCTTGAAGTTAAAAGGAGCAAAAACCACCTTTAACTTAAGAAAAGTTTATAAACTTTCCATCTTTAACCTTTTTCCTCTGAAAACCTATATAAAAGGAAAGAGATAGCAAATATATTATGATTATTTCATTAGTTTTTATTTTTTATTTTATTATTTTATTATTTTTTATTTTCCTTTTATATTTATGCCTTATTTATTGCTTTAACTTTTTATTTAATTGCTTATTTTTCTCGCTAATATTCATACTCGTCTTTTAAATCTATGATATACTCTCATTATTGTCATTAATCATTTTCTATTTATGTTTATGTTCATCTTGTTGAAGTTGATGTCCTAAATCTCATATGTCTTGTAATTTGTAAATATAAAACACATATTTGTTAGGAATGCCTAAAACTCATAGTTTGTAAACATTAAACATATTTTATTCACAATAAAGTTATTATTGAAATTTTCTATCAAATAAGGGTGTTATTGAATTGCATTCTTTTATAAATCCAATAAACTAACCCATCACTATAATATGAATACTTAAACTTTATGTAAAGACATAAAAGAGGATCAAGTTTTAGTATATATCCAAAAAAGTCTATAAGTATATGGATAGGGTTTGGTACCTTATCCTGGGGACACTATGGATGTTGCCCTCTTTTGTATATTGGTACAAACGATATGATCCCAAAATTGTTCATGTAGGACATGCGAGTGGGGACATCCTATGCAAAAGACGTTTGCATAATACCCGACCATGAAATAGTCACTTTTTCTTTATAACAACCGTTAATGTTAAAATTGACTATTTTGGATCTTAATCCTGAGCTAACTATGAATTCTTGTCTATTCTGGATTATCCTTTAATATGCATATGTGAGAGTGGTTCAACATCACTACTCAATAAGCCTCCTATTTAAGAGGTAAGACTAGATAGATAGCTGGGGACATAATCTTGCAAAACGGAATTCACTCCTACCCATCTTACGGTCAGCAGATAGGTTGTTCTAGTACTGACTCTTAGTCTTGAATAATGGGGCCCCACCTTCTTATGGCAGAGAGGGATTTAGTTTATTACTTGGACCATAAACCAATTGTTCAATAGAGATTCAATGGAGACTTAAGGAGCAAGATGTATTACAAGGGTAAAACGGTTCATGGCCTAGCTATAAATACGAACGACCTGTGAATGATTGACTTACTGATTATGGTTAAATCAAGTGGATAGAAATACACCTACAGTGAGGAGAGTGCAACTACTGAGCTATAATGGTGTATCTTGGTAGTTAACGAATAGTGATTAATTCGATTTAAAAAGTTCAACCAATTAATCTCAAATCGTTGGAGCTCATGATCTGTAGGTCTATTAGATCCCTCTACTAGCTCATAAAAGGATTAAACCTTAGAATAGTGTGTTGAGAAAATTTAGAATATTCAAACTTGATTTAGGGTTTGGATTATTATATTTGATATAACTGATATTTAATTAATGAATTTAAATCTTACTATTTTAGAGAGCTAATAATATTTAAATAGGATTTAAATATTTGATAATATATTTTATTAATTATTTAATATTTGATATTAAATTATCTAAATTGGTTTAATTAATTTTCCAAATTTAATTTATTAAAATTTTGAATTTATGAATTTAAATTATGGAATTAATTGAATTAAAATTTTGATATATGAAATTTAAATTGATAAAATTTATGTAATTAAAATTAAGTTTAAAAATCAGTTTTATTATTTTTTGATCTTCTCTTAAAGAAAAAAGGAAGAAGAAGAACGTGTTATTTTTTACAGAACAATAAGAAAAATAAAAGAAGAGATAGTAGGAGGTAAAAAAAAAAATAGAAATATACCTTAGATTGGGGAGATCGTTTCTTTGGCAGACATAAAAAAGCAAGCGTCGCAACCTTGCTTGATTGTTAGAGATCAGGAGATTTTTTTTTAAAGTGAAAAAAATTATAGAAGAGAGTTCTTTGGAAATAAATTACAAAAAAAAAAAAAAAAAAAAAAAAAGAGAGAGAGAGAGAGAAAAGTCACAATGGAAAAAGATTGAGAATGAAAATGTATGTTTTGATTTTAAATAGATGTTTCTTTTTTCATTTTTTTTTTTTTTTTGGTTTGTGTAAAATATTTTTTAATTTATTATACTCGTTTTATTATATTACTACAACCACAAGATCTTTTTCCCATTATATTATTATTATATAAAAATTCAAAAGGTTGTGATGTAGTGGCTATCAGTCATCGGAAAAATTAAAATAATATAGGTTTTTCAAAACAATTTATAAAAATATTGTAGTTTTGAAACTATTTAAAAAAATATTGTTGTTGCTTTTATTTAATAGGTCGAGTGTTGAAAATTCGACCAACCTTGTCGAATTTTCAACATTCAACCTTTATCTTTTTCTCTTTTTTTTAATAATTTTATATGTCAAGTGTTGAAAATTCGACCTACCTATTTGTTTTTTCTTTTTTTTTTTAATTTTCTATTTTATTAAAACAATTTCTAAAAATATTTTATTATTTTATTTAAACTCTAAAAAGAACAAATTAAAAAAAAAACATATCTCATAAAAATAAAAAAGTGTAAATTAAAATATCTCATTTATATAAAAATAATTACAAAAATCAATGTATTCCACAAGGCGGACGTCGTCGATTTTGAGCTGGTTGTCATCGTCGACTTCGAACTTGAGGTTGCTCTAGTTCTTCTTGATGTTGCTCTAGTATCTCTGCAGGCGCTTCATGATATAAATATTCATTAAGCTCTCCACGACCTCGACCATGTCCATGCATGTATGAAGACGAAGGACTAGCCTCTGAGTCATAATGTCCTGAACCAAATGCTGGCATCATCGTCATCGGACTAACATAATCAGTTTGACTCTACATCTGTATCACAAGGGGTAACTCTTTCACATTATGGGAAAACTCATAAAACTCATCCTCTTCCCGAACATGTCCTCTACGTCTAGGAGCTGGTGGAGGAATAATAGGAATATCATACCTTAATGTATCTTCTCCATATAGCTTTGGTTGTCACTACATATAACAAGAACTGGTTCGGATCATTTGCAACATCACAGAGTCTATTGTTGTTCGATCTCTATGAATTATAAAACAATTGGATAATATTTAAAATAAATTTAAATTAAAAATAATTAGATAATATTCATTCATTTACCAGATGACCCACAGCTGCTCCCGGATGAGTGACGTAGCGCCTTGTGATATTATTATACCAATGAATGTAGTCTTGAGTGATATCCCTATCAAACTGTTCAATAGAAACCCCCACAATAAACCTTGCACGATAGTGCCATCGCACTACCAAATGTGCAATTTTTTTGGACCAATTTACAGTTCTTAAGTCGATATCATGCAGTAGGGTTTTAGTATTACAAGGCGATGGGACATCCTACTGAAAATCGAATTGTTTCATCACCCTGTCATGAAGATTCCACTCACCAATGTGAAAACATATGAGAGGACTCATCATCTGCCATATGTTTTGACCATTCCTACAAAAATTGGGCAAAGTATGCATAATAATTTTGTACGGCTCCCGAATAACATACAAAATATTATATTGGAGAACATTAAATACAAATACAATAAAAATGTGTATAAAATAATCAATTAGGTTCACTGTAATGTACCTGATCAGGTTGAAGCAGATCAAAACTGTATCTATACTAGTTGACTACATGTATGGCTGTCCTAGTCACACAAAATTTGTCTCTCCACCTAAATTTTTAAATTGATAATTTAGATTCTAAATTAACTAGATCAGTGATATAAAAGTTAAATTGAATTAAATTAACATACCGAGAACTGTAGGCTCGTCCAGCTAACTGAGCGTCATTAACATGTTGTAGTTGTGGAGCCATTGTTGAAAATTACTCCCAAGCCCATAGTTGTAAAAGTATGAGAGGCCCAACTATCTCACGAACCTCCGGTCTTGTTACTTTGCATAGTTGTCTATACAACCATGTCAAACATGCTCCACCCCACGAATACCGCCCCACATCATAAAGGTTAGCTAATAGTGGTAGGAACATCAAGTAAATAAAATAACTTGATTTGTTGGAAAACAGACTTCCACCTATCATTTGTAGTATATATGCTCGCGCATATCTTATGACGGAGAACCCTAAAATTGAATACAAACAAAGGTTGAAGATGTAAAGGCAAACGTTAGCCAAAATTAGGTGTCTTATTAAGAGAAATTCTTAAACCTAAGAAATTTTAAAGAAGCCATCTGTAGGATGAGTTGTCACACTGAGAAGAGCTGAAAACCACTATAAATAGGAACCTTTGCCGGAAGATTTAACCTATTCTAAAAAAAATCTCAGTAACAAAGAATTGTGTGAAAGAGTAAGTGTAAGTAAGGAAGTTCTGTGAGGTTGGAAGAGATAAAGCTCAGGTGAGGTGCTGCCCAAATTTCCTTCTAGTTTAAGAGGGAAAGCTCTACTGATCAAACCATAAGGAATAATAAGGAATAACTAGGATCACAGTCAAGGTAAGTAGTTATCTCACCAGTGTTTCATGGTAGTGTACCTTTAATATGTTGCATAATTATGTTATTGTTATGTTGCATTACATGTTTAAAACACGTTTATCGACAAGGGACCCCATGTATTATGTTTGTTCATAAGATTAAATTTTAATTAGATAAAGGTTATGCTTCTAGGGCTAGCAGGGCGTGTATGGTTGCACCCCTCTAGACCCAATTCTATGTCAAGTTTATGCTAGGGACAAACAGGGTATGTATGGTTGCACCCCTCTAGTCCAATTTTACGTTTATGTTAATGGTTGATGTTGGATGCGACTCTGGCCCTACTGACTGCATGACCCACTAATCATCAGATGGGTTAGTTTTCGCCTAAGTCCTCATCTTCCTATCAGGGCGGAGAAATTTACGTTAGAAGCACAACCGACAACCACATGTTATTATATGTTTTCGGTCCCAATCATATGTTTTCAGGATATGTTGCATGTGATTGTGCATTTGGTCACCACCTTATATAAGAACTACTTACTGGGTATATTATATACTCATCCTATTTTTACAGACTTTGTAGGAAGGACACAGCGTAGGTGGTAGAACTGGACGTTGCTCAAAGGCCAACCATCAAACTAACTATTATAGGCATATGCATTTTTGTATCACTATGCTAGTGTTTTATGGATCCTGGCGTTTTGTAAAATAAACTTTTTATATAGTTTTCTACCTAATTAATCAAATCTTAGATATGTTCTTTTGAGATTTTTGTCCAAAACTCATCTCATAATAGAAAAATCTAAGCACGCATGTCGTAGCGGTCAGACCATAGTATGTAAGGATCCGGTCGTTACAACATGAACATCCCAAAAGAATAGAAAGTAAATTGTGCCACCTTTATGTTAAGAGGTGATGCAAAGTTCTGGTGGGAATCCACATAAAGAACAACCAAAGGTTCAATCTCATGGCAGCAATTCAATCAAGTTTTTTACAACAAGTATTTCCCTTTGACAGTGAGATATCAAAAGGAAGTGGAATTTCTTAATCTTCGTCAAGAGAACATGTCGGCGGTAGAGTATGAATGGAAATTTGATCGCTTGTCTCACTTTATTGCTCGACTAGTGGACACAGAAGAGAAAAAAGGTGGAAAGGTTTATTTGGGGATTAAGAGAAGTAATTTGGGGCATGGTTACTGCTTTCCGACACAAAGAGTATGCCCTTGCCCATGAGTCGGCCTTACTCATGGATTGATCTTGCTGCCAAAACCTCAACTTCTAAACGAGGATTCTGCCAAATCAAAAGAGGAAATTCAACCAACAAGGCTTCCAATGTTCACAGTGACAAGCAAAAATTTTCCAAAGCACTCAAGGTGTACAGTCACAACAGAAGAGTCAAACATTCACATATCCTAAATGCAAAAATTATGAAAAACATCATCAGGGGCAATGTCTTCGGAACTTAGGAGTGTGTTTCAACTATGGCCAGACGGGTCACTATGCAAAGGCTTGCCCGAAGCTCATCAACCAAGTATCAACTGCCCAGACTACCCAGCTTACCACTAACAAGGTTACGCAATAGAAAGGATGGGTGTTTGTTGTTACACGTCAAGAGGCAGAGTATCAAGATGCAGTTGTTACAGGTACATTACCCATCCTCGGGTATTATGCCTTCACTTTATTTGATTCGGGCTCTAGTCATTCATACATCTCTACAATATTTGCATAACATGCTCAACTAACATCAAAGCCCTTAGGCTACATTCTATTCGTAGCTACTCCTACCGGAGTATCTATGTTGGCCAGCTCAGCAGTGGAAAACTACGAGTTGTCAGTATCAGGACATAAATTAAGGGTGGCTCTTATCATCTTAGACATAAGTGATTTTGACATAATATTAGGTATGTACTGGTTAACAGCAAACTATGCAAGCGTAGATTGCCATAATAAAGAGGTCATATTCCCCTTTCCAATAGGAACCAAGTTTAAATTTAAGAGTTCTAATATAAAATCAGCCTTAAGAATAATTTCAGCCTTAAAAACTAAATATTTGCTCAACCATGGGGCTTGGGCATATCTAGCAAGCATGGTGGATTTACGAAACCAAAAGGATGAAATTAAGGCCATTCCTGTAATAAGAGATTTTGAAGATGTATTCCCAGAAGAGCTTTTAGGTTTACCACTTAGTCGAGAAATAGAATTCTGTATAGACCTAATTCCCGGAGCTGAATCGATATCTAAAGCACTATATAAAATGGCACCTGCAGAGTTTAAAGAACTCAAAATACAATTACAAGAATTGTTAGACAGGGGATTTATACTCCTTAGCATGTCTCCATGGGGAGCACTTGTCTTATTTGTTAAGAAAAATGATGGATCAATGCGTTTATGTATAGATTATCGGGAGTTGAATAAGTTGACAATAAAGCATAAGTATCAACTCCTACGCATTGACGACCTATTTGACCAATTATAAGGAGTCTCAGTATTCTTCAAAATATACTACGAATCGAGGAGTCTGATATACCCAAGACTGCTTTCTGAACAAGATATGGGCATTATGAATTCGTTGTGATGCCCTTTGGATTAACTAATGCCCAGCAGCCTTCGTGGACTTGATGAATAGAATTTTTAAGGACTATCTTGATAACTTCATGATCGTAGATGATATTCTGGTCTATTCAAAGTCTGAGGAAAAACATGAAAAACATTTTAGGGACATCCTTTCCATATTAAGAAATAAAAAGTTGTATGCCAAATTCTCTAAGTGCGAGTTTTGGGCACGACAAGTTGCCTACCTAAGGCATATTGTAAAACAAGAAGGAATCTCAGTGGTCCCTACTAAGATTGAAACAATTAGCAAGTGGCCTCGCCCAACAACGATCAACGAGGTACGAAACTTTCTTGGATTAGCAAGATAATATAGACGATTTGTGAAGAATTTCTCAAGTATAGCATTACCCTTAACTAACCTCACCAAGAAGAATAATCCTTTTGTCTGGAACCAAGCATGTGAACAAAGCTTCCAGGAACTAAAAGAAAGATTGACCACAGCCTCTATTCTCACTATATCTAACGGATCAGAGGGTTTAACTGTGTACAATGACGCATCAAAGAAAGGGCTTGGTTGTGTCTTTATACAACACGGAAAGGTAATAGTGTATGCTTCAAGACAACTAAAACCTTATAAACAAAACTATCATGTTCATGACTTGGAGTTAGCCGCTGTAATCTTTGCTTTAAAGATATGGACACATTACTAATGGGGAAAAGATCCAAATCTATACAGATTATAAAAGCCTTAAGTACTTCTTTACCCAAAAGGAGTTAAATATGAAGCAACGAAGATGACTAGAATTGGTCAAAGACTACGACTGTGAGATCCTCTATCATCCAGGAAAAGCTAACATTGTGGCTGATGCTCTTAGCCAAAAGTCAGCTCACATAGCAGCTCTAAGTACCATCTCCAAACACATAATGGATGACCTTGAAAGAGTTGAGATCTTACTAATATCAGAAACCATCACAACTCGAATAGCACAGCTAATTGCAAGTCCTGCTTTAAGGAAAAGGATAATTGATACACAACAAACAAATAAGTACCTAAACAAACAACTGTAGTCAGAGAATGGAGAAACCAGGGAATTCTCTATAGCCCCATACTCTGCATTCCTCTACCGTGGATGTCTATGTGTACCAGATGATGAAGAAATCAAGAAAGAACTACCGAAGGAAGCTCAAAAATCATGTTTTTCAATACATCCTGGGAGTACCAAGATGTATCAAGACTTGAAAGCACATTACTGGTGGTGTAACATGAAAAAGAATATAGCCGACTATGTAAGTAAATGGTTTGTCAACAGGTGAAAGCTCTACTACAATGACCACAAGGACTCCTCCAGCCTCTAAATGTTCCAGAATGGAAATGGGAGCATATTTCCATGGACTTCATCTCAGGACTCCCGAGAACTATTAAAGGCCACAACATGATTTGGGTGNATGTTCCAGAATGGAAATGGGAGCATATTTCCATGGACTTCATCTCAGGACTCCCGAGAACTATTAAAGGCCACAACATGATTTGGGTGATTGTGGATCGACTCACCAAGTCGACCCACTTCCTACCCTGCAGGACTACTCATACTACGAAAGCATTAGCTCAAATGTACTTAAAAGAGATCATCCAGTTACATGGGGTCCTAGTATCAATTGTTTCAAATCGAGACCCTCGTTTTGTCTCCAAATTTTGGAAAAGTTTGCAGAAAGCAATGGGCACACAACTAAATTTCAGCACAGCCTTCCATCCACAAATTGATGGCCAAACAAAATGAGTTAATCAGATCCTAGAAGACATGTTGAGGGCATGCGTTTTGGATTTTACTGAAGTGTAGGATTCGCAAATACTCCTTATAGAATTTGCTTATAATAATAGTTATCAAGCAACAATTGGTATGGCTCCCTTTGAAGCCTTATACAGAAAGAAGTACAGATCCTCTATACACTGGGATGAAGTCGGGGAGCGAACACTACTAGGGCTTGAATCGGTGCAGCAAATATTCGAGGCAATTAAGCTAATTCAGAAAAGAATGTGAACAGCTCAAAGCAGACAAAAGAGTTATGTTGATAACCGTAAAAAAAGGCTGGAATTCAAAGTAGGAGATCACATATTTCTAAAGGTAACACCAATGAAAGGCATTATGCGTTTCTGTAACACCCCAAATTTTTATATTTACATAATTTCAATAATTTTTATAATTGAGGGAATTTTTGGAATTTTTGGACTTAATTGTAATTGCGGGAATTTAATTATTGACGTTGAAATTATTTAATTTGGAAATTAATGGATTGACGTTGAAATTATTTAATTTGGAAATTAATGGATTGACGTTGAAATTATTTAATTTGGAAATTATTGGATTGACGTTGAAATTATTTAATTTAGAAATTAATGGATTGACGTTAAAATTATTCAATTTGGAAATTAATGGCAGGAATTAATTTCATCTTGGAAGGAAGGGGTGTTTCAATTTAATGGTTTAATCAAAGGGAAGTTATGGAAATTGGACATTTAATATCACACAAATTTAATTTGAAATTAATTTCAAGAATTAATTTCATTTTGGAAGGGGGTTATGTCATACAAATTTAATTTGAAATTAATGTCAAGAATTAATTTTATTGTAGAAGGGGGTGAGTTAAATTCTTTGTGAATTGAAACTTTTACAGGAGAAAATGATTAAAAGTTGGAAGCAGGGTCTGATTGAAGGAAGAATTTGGATATTGGAATATTGAGGGTGGTTGTTGCTCAGGCTTCGTTAGGGAATTGAATTCAAAGATTTATTATTGAAGACTACCGCTTGGATCGATATCTGAATCTAGTACCGAGGTAAGTAATCTTACTACTAGAACTGCCCTAGGGCCAGGTAATGATAATATGATTTATTGAGGATTTATTGAGGTAAGTAATCTCATCATCAAGTTTATTGGAGATCCTGCTGAATCTGAGGATGATGAGATGCATATGTATGTTATAGAGCTATGATGAAAAAATTCATATGTGTGCTATAGAACCATGATGATGAGATGCATACGTATGCTATAGAGCTATGATGAAGAAATTTATACGTATGTTATAGAACCATGATGATGAGATGTATATGTATGTTATGAGACTAAGATGATAAGAGGTATATGTACGTTGTAGAATCATGATGATGAGATCTATATGTATGTTATAGAACCGTGTTGTGATACTTGTGATGTTGAGAATGTGATAGTGTCCTCGTTGATTAGTTAGATGCTCACCAAATATTGTGTTTCCTTCGGGATTCACCAGATATTGTGTTTCCTTTGGGATTCACTAGATATTGTGTTTCCTTCGAGATTCACCAAGGCTTGTGTTTCCTTAGGGATTCACCAAGGGTTGTGTTTCTTTAGGGATTCACTAGGGGTTGTGTCTCCTTCGGGATTCACAGGGGTCGTGTTTCCTTCGAGATTCACCAGAGGTAGTGGGCATACTTAACTACCGTAGGATAGAAATTAATTTTTCATGTATGTATGTGTCCCATGAAAACTAGAGCAGTTTACATGTTCCACAAGAGGTAGGCATCTAGAGGACATAGATGCCTAGCCTGACCCCAGTAATGGGGTTACTTACTGAGTATTTTATGCTCACCCTTTCTCATGTTTATGTTTTAGGTAAGGGTAAAGACGCGCTGGTGAATGACAAGAGGAATCCATGAACGAGCCACTGGGGACCATTTTTAATGCTTCCACTCATGTTTTAAGAGTTATTTTATGTTTTTGACTTTTGGTCTTGACATTTGGAACTTATTGTTTAAGATTTATTTTTAGACTTATTTATTTCCATGTATCATTTATGGGTACCCCATTATTTGTTTTTAATATTTGAATTTAATGAAGGACTTTTGAACTTACCTTATTTATTAGCATTTATTTCACCATAAAAGGGTGTCGTTTTAAGTTCCATGCATGCATGTATTTAGTAACGGTCTAACTTAAGTCCTTGGGGGTCGGGTCGTTATAGTTTTGGAAAGGCAAACTTAGCCCCCGCTTTATTGGATCTTTTGAAATATTGGAGCGTGTTGGCTAAGTAGCTTATCGATTGGCTTACCACCAACCCTTTCTACAATATATAATGTTTTTCATGTATCGATGCGTCGAAAATACATGTTTGACCCATCACATGTAGTAAACTATGAACCTTTACAAATAAGTGAAAACTTGGAATATGAAGAGACTCCAGCTTGCATCCTAGCAAGAGATAAGAAGTCACTTCGTAATCGGGAAATAAGTTTAGTGAAGGTTCTCTAGAGAAATCAGCAAGTAGAAGAAGCTACATGGGAACAAGAAGAAGAGATGAGGGTCAAATACCCTATCTATTAAAGAACCGAGAAACTTTCGAGGGTGAAAGTTCTCAAGGGGGAGAGAATATAATAACCCAAGTATGTATAAATATTATAGAAAATTATAAGTCGAATTTTAACTTTAAATTAATTTAAGACTAGTTAGAGGAGCAATTTTAAATTTCATATGTTAATATTAAAAATGGTACATAAATAATAAGTAAAACACACAAAACATTAGTTTGGTAATTAAACAAATAACAAAGGTAATAAAATTTCTAAGAAATAAAATAATGATGATATGGGAAGATCTTTTTTAAGTAGAAAAATCTAGTAAGTTTAAGAACAAAATAAATAAATAAAATAACTAAGAACGTTGGAGAAATATCTAGATAAGTTAAAATAATAATAATAATTAAATGGAGTTGGTTAGAAAAGAGAGAACAAGAAAATAATAATAAAAATGATAATAATAAATTAAATATAAATAAATAAATCGGTTAGTAAGATAGAGAGAGATAAATATTAAAAAAAAAAGAGAGAAGAAGATAAACACAAAAAGAAAGAAAGTCAGTTCGAGTAAAATAAAAATAATAAAAAAATTTGTGGCGGTATATAGGAGTGGTAAGAAGGAAGTTGGACAAGAAAAAGAAGAAAAAAAAAAGAGGGAGAGAATTAGAGAAAGAAAGAATTTTAGGTAAGTTATTTTACTTTTACTTTTCTCTCTCTTTAAAATTATTCTCCATTTTCATTTCCTCTCTTCTTAAAATTATTCTTCTATTTAATTTCATTCCTTTCATAAAATTAATTACTACCATTACTCACACTAATATTACTACTAATGTATGTTAAATATTAATTAATAATACTATTATTTCTACTACCACTATAGAAACTGTTATTATTATTATTGTTCTCGCTTCTACTTTTCTACTATACTATTAATATAAGGTTGTTATCTATAATATTAAATATTATCATTATTATTATTACTATTAATTCTACTACTGCTACTATTAATATCGCTACTACTATTAATAATATTGTTACTGATTTTGCAAATATTAGTATTAGTATTAGTATTGGTATTAGTATCAATACTATTATTAGTAGTATTTATTATTATTATTACTACTACCTACCTACTACTATTATTATTGTTATTATTATTACTATTGTTACTATTATTATTATTATCTTTATTACTATTGTTGTTGTTATTATTATTGCTACTACTATTCTTATCATTATTCTACTACTATGATCATTATTACTATTGTTATTATTGTTATTGCTACTACTATTCTTATCATTATTCTACTACTACTATCATCATCATTATTATTACTATTATTATTATTATTATTATTATTATTATTGTCGTTATTATTATTATTATTATTATTATTATTATTATTATTATTATTATTATTATTATTATTTTACTATTACTATTATTATACTAATACTATTATTATTATTATCATCACCAACATCATCATCATTATCAATATCGTCATCATCATTGTTAAATAATTAAGCATAGCTATATTAGTACTCTCAAAATTTAATACTTATGATTTTATAAATAACTAAGCAAGATATGTTCATCAATTTTCTTAATCCAAAAGTCTTGAAACTAGTTTCAATGATAAGTGTTCTTTATGAAATCTATAGGACCAAACCATAAGGAATAATTAGGATCCCAGCTGAGGTAAGTAGTTTATCTCACCTTATCTTTAAGTGTTTTATGATAGTGTACCTTTGTTATGTTGCATAATTATGTTATTGTTATGTTGCATTACATGTTTAAGACATGTTTCTCGACAAGGGACTCCATGCATTATGTTTGTTCATGATAATGAAATAAGATTAAATTTTATTTAGATAATGGTTATGCTTCCAGGGCTAGCTGAACATATATGGTTGCACCCCTCTAGGCCCAATTCTATGTCAAGATTATGCTAGGGACTAGCAATGTATGTATGGTTATACCCCTCTAAGCCCAATTATATGTCAAGTTTATGCTAGGGACTAGAAATGTATGTATGGTTGAACCTATCTAGTCCAATCTTACGTTTATGTTAATGGTTGATGTTGGATGCGACTCTAGCCCTACTAACTGCATGACTCGCTAATCATCAGATGGGTTAGTTTTCGCTTAAGTCCTCATTTTCCTACCAGGGCGGAGGAACTTACGTTGGAAGCGTAACTGACCACCTCATGTTATTAAAAGTATATGTTTTCGGTCCCAATCATATGTTTTCATGACATGTTGCATGTGATTGTGCATTTGGTCACTACCTTAAGTGAGAACTACTTACTGGGTATATTATATACTCATCCTTTTTTTTTTTTTTTTTTAACAGATTTTGTAGGTAAGGACAAAGCATAAGAGGCATGATTAGACGTTGCAAACTAAAGAAGTACACAAGAGAAGTTAGTTTGGCTCAGGGATTAAGTTGACCATGGTTAAGTTAGAATTAAGTGAGTATTAAGGATTATTATTATTATTATTATTAAAACAATTACTGCTATTATATTTATTATTATTATTTATTAAGTAACTACAAAGGGAATTTAAGAGCGAGTGGAAATTAGTAGGTGAAGTAAATAATAAAAGATAAAAAGAAAAAGAGAAGGAAGTGGTTCTTCTTTGGCGATGGAGGTCTTCTCTCTCAAGGAAATCTATGGAAATTTGCAGCTAACACACGAAGAAGATGAGGAAGATGAAGATCTAAGAGTTCTGAAGCAATTGAAGTAAGATTTGTTGGTGAAATTCGAGAAGGAAGTGAAGTCTGGAATAGAGGCCAATCTAAGCATATTCTGGGTTTTTTGTGAGATCTAGTTGTACAGGACCACTTAAAAGCACTAATTAATCAGGTGGAAGTCAGTGGGTAAGAAAAATCGCAAAACTGGAGAGAGCTCTGGTTTTTTAAGCGGTTTGAGCTTTCTAGGAGGAGTTAGAAGCTAAAATGGGTGAGGTGGAATAAAAGGGGGTTGCAGGAATCGTGAAGAAGGGTACCTTCTGGTTCGAGGCGATTTCTGGACAATCCAACGGTTTTTAGGTCTTTCTATCTTCAATTTGGCTGAAAATATGGAAAAACGCAGGGGACTTGCTGCCAGATTGTCTGCGTGCCTCATGGTTAAGACCGCCCCTCAACACGCCTATTGCTTCCTTCAGCACTTTCTAAGCCCATAGCATGCCCATCCTTGCCCACATGTTAGACAAGGCTTTGCGGCGTGTATAAACCCAGGGAAATGAGCTCTGAATAGTAGCGAAAGTTTTCCAAGAGCTTGACCTACCCTCGCGAAGTCTCTGCTTTGGATCCACCTTTAGCTTGTTAGTATTAAGTTTTGAGTTAGTTGGCATGTAGTAGGCATGGTGGAAAGTTAGGGTAGAGAGAACCTTTGTTGTGTAAACTTAGTAGATGATTGTATAACGTCTACTTCAGTATATATGAAAACATGTTGTGAAAGGATTCTGTATGCCTGTGTAGTGGAAGAGCAAGTTACTTATGAATTGTTATCAGTTGTACAGGTGTATCGGTTGAGTAAACCCCTTGGGTTGCATTGTTTCTATGTTAATAAGGAGAATGTTGTATAGATGAATGTATGTATCTCATGCTCTTTCGTACGGATTAAGAGGGAAATCTTGGAGAGGGTGTGACATGAAATCACCAATAAAAATCAATTGTAAAGATTCTTAGATTGCTTAAATTATATATCAAACTTTATTCCAAAATTAAGACAAACATGTGAACCTCTATATCAAAGACTCAGAAAAAATCCCCCTCCATGGAATCATTAACATACATGCATCATTAAAACCATAAAAGGTCTAGTCAAGAGTCTTCCATGTTTATCCATCATCAATCCACATGCATCACTCATTATAGAAACAGATGCATCAAATATAAGATATGGAGGCATTCTCAAACAGTGCATCAATGGTAACGACCAATTAGTTAGATATCATTCGGGTATCTGGCTAGGATCTCAAAAAAATTATTCAACCATAAAAAAATAGATTTTATCAATCATTTTATGTACCAACAAATTCCAAAGTGATTTAATCAAAAAAAGTTTTTTAATACATGTTGATTGCAAAGCAGCTACAGATGTTTTACAAAAGATGTTAAAAATCTGGTTTCTCGATAATTGTTTGCCAGATGGCAAGCAATACTTTCTTATTTTGATTTCAAATTTGAAGCTATAAAAGGAAATACAAACTCCCTTTCTGATTACCTCACTAGAGAATTTCTTCAAGGAAAGACTAAAGAAGAGAGTGACAGAGAGAAAGAAAAGAACGAATGAATTCTACTTGCATGAAAGAAGAAAAGCATGGTCGTGATCTAGAACAACAACAACGATCAACACCTCCACAAACCAAAGCCCCCTACTCTCAAGCGTTTCAATTTCTCAAAGGAGAATCATCACCCAATAATGGAGGATTGAAAAGGGAAAACTCCTCAAGCAATGCCGTTTTCAAATAAATTTCAAATTTTGGGATCTTCCATCACTTCAAGATCTTCTACCTTAACAATCAACTCTTCCCCTATCAAAATTGAGGAGTCATCCACTCCTTCAACCACTTACATCCAAGCCATTACAAACTCAAACTCCCAAAATTCAGAAATTATACCCTCAAACAAAACTTTTAATTATCGATCATCTTCATCTACTTCTTACCATAATAAAACCCAGACCTCACATATTACAACTCTTGAGCCAGAATTCATAGGTAAACCTATGCTTGAAACAATTTAAAAAACATTTCCGCCAAATTTTCATTTTATTCCAAACCATCCACAAAAACCTCGTTTATTCTATGAATTTATTCTTGTTGATACTTACTCAATTGAAATCACCCATAATAAGAATAAAGACAACCCCAATAGAATTGCCTTTTCAAAAGTTAGAATTTTTCGTGTTCTAACTCCAACAAAATGGAATCAAAGTATTTATACCGAAAAAAGATTTTCTCATCAATTTTCTCGACAAACTTACTCATACATCGATTATCAAAATGTTTGGTACAATATGTTTTGGTTAAACAATTTTAATCATTCTTGGTTCATAATGTTTGACAAAACATGTATTCAAAATTTTCCATTATGGTTTAATGATTGATGGGATATATTTGGCCTTAATGAGGCTATCCTACCACACCCAATTTTTGAAAGTTTTAAATACTTTTCAAAGAATATTTTCTCAAATTCTTTTGACTTAACTCTACGTTTTTCAAATTACTTTCACCTAACATGATCTTTTGCCGGAATTATTCAGTCACATAATCAAATGGCATTTCCCGCCTATCTTGATCATATCAAATCAAGTGGTGAGACAAATTCAACACAGTTGTTGCTTCAAAAAATATGGTGGAAAAATGGTTTTCCACCTATTCTCACAACATGAAGCCAAACCTACAAAAGAATCAACAATTTTTTATTCAAAAATCAAGACTAATGGCTGCAATGGCATAACTATCAAATGAAGAAGAGCTCAATATTATTCTTTAATAAATTTTGTCTCCATCCACTACCAGCCAAGAAGAAAATACATCGAACATTCAAGAAGAAGAGGATGACAACAAATTTGCAAATTTTATGCGTCACATCCACACGCCAACTCAATCCACTGATCCAAATAAGTAGACGACAAAATCCAATTAAAGACAAAACGTTGTAAGCGTGTCAAACTTAAATTTCAATGTATTATACAAATGTTTGGTTTTTAGACTTTAGGTGTCATATGTCCTATACTGTGTCCACCCAATGTAAAGCATGGTATGTTTCCCGTCTCTATAAAGGAGGCTTAGTATGAATCTAGGGACACAAGTTTTTCCTTCTGAATCTTTTAAGTCTTTGCCTTGAGAGAAAAACAAGATAACTTATACCTTGTGATATAAAATAAAGAGTTCTTCGTTTCTCCCACTAAATTCAAGTAAGTTCCAAGTATTTTAATATTTCCAATACCTATTTTATTTACATCAATTTTTCTTTACCGATTTTTATAATTTCAACAACTAATTTAGTCTTCTTTTATTACCTTTCAATTTACACGAAGTTTTCATCATCATTTCAAAAACACATATTATATTAAACCTTTGCCTCATCAATACCAACATGTTTATCATTCACCATAATTTTACATTCCATTCTATCATCATATCTCTCAATATATTCTTCACAATTTTCCATTCCATAAGAATCATCATTTCACTTCTCTTTTTGCCACGTGTCAGCCATGCATGCTTCCACCAACTCCATCTACTCCATATTCTTCATGCTACACATACATCACATGTCTATTTCTTCCATTTCTTCCATGCTTCATGCAAATGGTACAAAACTAAACAAAGTGAGATTTGTGATGAATATTACAAAACAATTGTAGGAATATTTCAGTTACATTGTAAACTAATGCATACAAATTTATCCCCCAAAGCTCTTAAGACTTCTCCCAAAGACTAAACTCTCCTAATGGAAATAATACGAAATACTCAAATACTTTTACTCCAAAAATGTTATCTTGGAATCAAATTACTCATAATCCCAAATGGTATTTAGAAGACGCTTTTAAACCTTCAATTGAAGATCCAAAATTAACCTCTATTATTGATAATGAAGATGGAAGTGTAGAAATACGGTTTCAATCTTCAAGATTGGAACTTCCTAGATTTTCTACTACGTATGAATCTCCTCAATCAAATACTTCTATAAATCTTCAAGGAGTACGATTTGATAATACAATAAATACCACAACCTTTTTATACAAAAGATAAGGAATCAACTTATCCCCAACTCATTCTGATATGCAAAATATTAACCAGTTAAATGTTATTTCAAAACCCTTTATAATTAACAAAAATATAATTAGATAACGAGTTTTGGTCTAACAAAAATAAACCCTTAAGGAATAAATTTTTTGAATCCTTTACCAAAACTGAACAAATTGAGATTCATGATGAATATTACGAAACAATGGAAACATTTAAAATAAATTTATATTTCTTCCATTGGATGAAATATAGAATCTATTATCAAAACCTTACATCTCTTTCATATCAAACTATTAATATTAATACCTCTCCCCCACGTGGGAAACTACAAATCCTAAAAAATGCATAACTTCTCCACATCCTCTCTTAGAAGAAATTCAATTTCAAAATAATAATGATCAAGAAGTAATAGCTTCACCTTTCAAAATGATAAATGTACCTAAAATTGGAACAAAAGTACCAACATTAAAAGATATTAAAAATATACAATTACAGAATAATTATTCTAATAAAATTTTACATATAATATCCAACCAAGTAGAAAGAATAGAATCCAAACTTGAATCTCAACATTATCCTATAAAATCACAACTCAACTGGAGAAGTGAGTGGTAGTTTTATCTCTAACTGTTGGAATTATCTCACAACCTCCCCCCCCCCCCCCCCCCCCCCCCCCTCATTATTATTATTATTTTATCTTCTTTAATTTCATATTGGTATTTATTTTATATTAGTATCTATCTCATGTTAGTATTTCATATTAGTATTTACTCTACTTTAAATATTACAATGTATCATTTATTTAGTTCATAACCGATATGTTCGTATTCATTATATTTGTGTTAGGTTAAGAAATATATTTATGCTAATGTTTTTTTTAAAAAAAAAAAAAAAAAAAAAAAAAAAACTCTTTGACCACGAAATCTAGAAAATTTTGGAGTCTAGTTTTCTAGAATTCTTGAGGTAAGAAGTCGATTCTTTGAGAATCCGAGATCGATCTCCAAAATGTTTTCTCTAAATAGTTAATATGTTCCTTTATGTTTACTTAATTTATCATCATGCTTTTTTAAATGATACTGGTTGATTATATGATGTTCAAATTGATATTTCTCTAAATGTTAAAATTCTTTTTTAAGTCATTTGAAAATTTCTTAAACTATATATTTTTCAATTATTTAACACTTTAAAAACTAATGTATTATTTCAAGGTCTTCTAATTTCTTTTTATCTTTCAAACAAATATGTCTATTCTTTCCTAAAAACTCTCAGACGAATCTAGAAAATATGGGAGTTCGATTTTGTAGAATTCTTGAGGTGAGAAGTTAATTCTTTAGGAGTTCAAGATCGATATCCAATATATTTTATTATATTTTTAATATGCTCTTTTACGTTTATTTAATTTGTTATTATTTTTCCTAGATAATGTTTTGCTTATATAATGTTCACATTAAATTATTTGATTTCTAATTAAAATTACTTTAAGTTCTTAAATCTTTTCTAAAACTCTTTTTAAATCACTTTAAAATTTTCTTTAAAATTACACTTTTCGTGTTTTCGAACATTTATAAATTAATATATTATTTCAAGAGGTTTCATAATCAAATTTATTTAATAACTTGGTTTTGTGACCGGTTTCCTTAAAAAATTTCCTACAATTGAATCTCGAAAATTTTGGAGTCTAATTTTTTAGAATTCTTGAGGTGGGGGATGAATATCTTTGGGAGTCACATTCAACCCCAAGAAAAAATTAATTTAGTTAATGCTTTTACAAAAAATAACCTTTATTAAAAGGTTATTCCTATGATGGATATGAAGAATTATAACAATTTCTTACATTCTTGAGGTGAGAAATTTTTCCTCAATTCTAACATAACCTAATTGATAGATTTTTTTTACTTGTTATGCGACCATTACTTCAAATATTGGAATAATAAGGGATAAAATAAGACATTGCTTTAATAAATATATATTAAAGTAAATCTCTTCAAATGGCACCTTTAACCTATCTCCTCACCTTTGCATAACCTGATAAGCAAGATATATATAAATATATCCAAAAATATCAAACCTAAGTCTTAGAGGCAATAAGAACTCAAATAACTGCATAACTATGTTTATCATATAACAAACTTTACATATATATTTAAAATCCAAGGTTCCCATAACAGATTCCACAAACATAATTACAAACGTGGGTTCTACCCTTTCCCAGCTAGTATATACATGATTACAAGACAACCAAAACTTGATATTGACCTAGCAGACTTCTTGGATTAACAGGGATCTTCCAGAAGTTATGTGGCAGACTGGCAGCTGTAAGCTAGGCACCAAAAACTCGATTGCTACCTAGGAAGTGAAAACAATCTAACACGTGAGTTCGGAAGCCCAGTGAATGACTAGTTAAATAATTAAACATACTTTAAGTATAAGAGAAACCACTATAAATCATGCAGACTTTTAGAATTTCAGGGTTATAATCATGCTCAAAATGAATAACATTGGTAAGAGCAAATCATTTCATAGATGTATCAGTAATCCCTGAAAATATATTATAGTCATTCAAATCTCATCAGGTATTCAATTTATAATGTGTACCCTTACACCGTAGTTGAGGTAGAACATGCTCAATACTCTTAACGTCAAGAACTATCGGGAATTAGAGTACATGAAACATTCCTTTACAAATCATGATCGAATATGATTTCATTTAGCATTACATAAACAACTTAGCATTTTAAATGGATAATCATAAACATGATGCTTTAAGAAAGATATTAGGAATGCTTGTCATCATTGAAATCATGCTTAAAACATTTCAACTCGTTTAAGGGAAATTCTTGCCTTAACATAGCATTAGAAACTTTAAAGAATATAGCTCATATAATAAAAATTCATGTGTTGACATACTTTAGAAACATTAGAACATATAGCTCACAAACACATTTGTCAAAGAGTTAACTTATTTCAAATGAAATCATGCATTGAAAGCATTTAAGGAAAACATCTTAAATCATTGTCACTCACTATTATTAGTTAGCTCTTAAGGGTTTATAGGCTCTTCGAACCTCTGTTTGGCCTGTAAAATAAATTAGTAACCTTTGGTTAACTTTCTAGCTAACTCTTGACTTTATTAGCTTCAAACAGACCTAGCCTTTTAAGTCCTTTGTCTTAACTTTACTTAGTTTCCACATTCTTCTTAGAGTCCACTTTTAAGTATGTTTATAGCTTAAAACCTATAACACTTCTTAAAGGACTTAACAATTGCTCACCAACTTCAAATCCTCAAAATTAGGCCAATGCCACGCTCAAGGCAGCTAGACTCATGGTTAGGCTAGATGTAGGCACTGGGACATGCACACGGCTGCTTATGTAACACCCAAAGCCTTCACAAGTTTCAATAAGCTAAAGGGTGGACGCATACTGAAGCCTTGGGAGTTATAAATTTTGGCTAAGTGTCTGCACTAGCTTTAAAGAAATTAGTAGTACTTAGAAAATTTCTAAGTGTTGGGATGCAAAAGTTGGAAGTGCAGTGGGGTAAAGTCAGAATTTTAGCTAAGTATTTGAACTATGCTTTGAACCTAGGAAGCTTGTAGGAGAAGGGCATGCATTGGCCTAGTAGGAAAGAAAGAGTAAGATTAGGTAAGTGTTGGAAGTGAGGGTTGAACGCAAGGCCCAAGGGAGAAGTAGACATTTGACAAAGTATTAGTAGGGCTCAACCATTTAAGCATGATAGGAGAAGTTCAACCCATTTCTTTTAGGTTGAATGCATACTAAGCTAAGAAACCCTACTTGAACGCATAACCATTGAGGAGTTGGAAGATTAACTAAGAACTAAGTATGTAAGGAGTAAGGTTAAACCTTGGATGAGTTCAATCCATCACTCTAAAGTTGGAAACATAGTGGAGTTGTTGGGAGCCTTGAACACATGTTTTGGCCAAGCAAGAACACACTTGGACGCATGCTAGGGCCAATCAGACTATCTTGGACACATAGTGAAAGATTTGGCTAAGTGTTGGACAACACATATGAAGGTTCAACACACCAAGTTGAATAAAACCCTAGGGAAACAAAGTGTTGGATCTCATGGAAGATCACTTTGGGATCATAACCATAATAAAGTAGGGTTGGATGCATAGTAAAAGAAAGTTGGACGTATGGTGTGAGAATTTGACTAAGTATTGGATATCTCATTGGACACATACCCTAGTAGGGAATACCTTGAACGAATGGAAGGTGTTTGGCGCATAAAAGGATGTGTGGTCACCATCTTAGATGCATAAAAGACCTCCAAGTAACCTTAATTGAACACCATGCGTTGAAGTAGAACTTACTTAGGGGGCAAGGTCAAGCTGACAGCAAGGTAGCATATATGGCTAAATCAGATGAAATGTTAACTTAGTCCAAGTAAAAAGTGGATGCCTAAGTGACAAAGTAGAGCATGCAGAGTGTTGGGCTGCCACCTCAAAGAAGAGCCATGCGTTGGACCTTGCATGGTGAGGACACATAAGATTTGTATGCAAGTAGGAGGTGGCCATATATGGAACAAGAAAAAGTTGTGTGAGATGTTGAGCTGACACCTCAAAGGGGAACCATGCGTTGGGCATTGCATGATGGTGACAAGTAGGGTTTGTATGAAAGTAGAAGGTGTCATGCTGTGATGACATGAAAAGATGATGAGGATGGCTTGAAATTGTCTTTAAATACCCCAAGGGGATTTCATTTCCCCACATAACTCAAAATTCTCTAAAGAAAGTCTCAGGAGGGAAGTGTTGGAGGAAATTAGGATCTCGAGAGGTAGGACTATGTATTGAAGGAGTCAACCATGAATTGAAAGGCAATCTAGGAGTCAGGAAGAGGATGACTAGGGATCCAATTGATCTTAAGGAAGAAACCTTGCGTCCAACATACGTGTCAGGCGTCCAGAAGTTATGTCAGGCATCCAGAAGCTGTTACAGTTGTCCAGACGAAGGGTTTAGGTGTCCAACGACTGGCCTCTGAGTGCTTGTTACTGTTTTCTTGAGACCTAGTCGTGTGCTCGAGAGTGAGGGGCAAGTTACATTTTGAAGGAATAAAGGATCTGAAGTGAGGTTGAGAGGATTTAGTAGCCAAAGTCCTTGCTAGTAAACTATGAATGGTTTTTCCTTCGGTTGTTTGTTGTGAAATTCCATATATGTATATATGGGTGGCTTTATGGGGTAAAGATATACCACACAGGATATTCAGAGGATTTGTGGATCTGGAATCTAAGCCTGTGGTGGAACTTCACATGGGATAGTCAGAAGATTTGAGGATCTAGATTCTGAGTCTGTGACGAAACTTTCACAGGATAGTCAAGAGGTCAAAGGACCTAGTTTCTGAGCCTATGGGTATGACCTTGATGGATTAAACAAGCATAAAGTCCAAGCAAACATAATCAATAAGCACTCTAATTATACTTAATTTGAGTCTAAAAGCATGCATAAAATAGTTTTACAATAAAGAGGGTTTCGTAGAAATATACTTTTGTAGAAACTCTTCAAATCCTTGCTGAACTCCATGAAATTGATCTCCAACACTCTAGTAGACTATTAAGAGAGTATTCTCTACTATTCCCAGCCTTGGATTGAGTGGTGGAAACTCTCAATTGAGTTGGAATTGAAAGGGTTTGAGAGAGATTTGAGAGTAAAAGTAAATTTTCAGAAATTTTCACTGATTTCCAATTGCATAACTTCATAAATTTGATTTATGAAGTATTTAACAAGCTTAAACATGCAAGCACTTATATAATCAGCCAATTGACATCTCAATTAGAACTAAGTGAATGGGCAAGGTGTCAAAAGATGGAAAATTCCACTACCAACATCAACTGTTGGATTTTTCCACTTTGAAAATCATTTTGCAAATTAAATTTAATTCAACTTAATTAAATTAAATCAAAATTCATTTTTCTAAAAAATGAATTTTCTAAATTTTAGTTTTGATTTAATTTAAATAATTAAGTAAATAAATTTAATTAATTAATAATTTAATATCAAATATCAAATTAATGAAATACCTAATTTCAAACATGAATCCTACTCAAGTGTTCAATATTTAAATATTATAAACTCTCTAATTTATGTTTGATTTAAATAATTAACATGTTTAATTATATCGAATATAATTATCCAAACCCTAAAATTAAATTTGAACATTTCAATTTCAAAACCCTAATTTTGAATTTTAAACACTTCAAAGTCGCATAATTTTCTAATCCAAGGTATTAATGTTTTACGAGTTAGTAGAGGGACCTTATGGACCTACAGATCATGAGCCATAATGATTTGAGATTAATCCATTAAACCCTTTAACCCGAGTTAATCAATATTTGTTAACCACAAAGACATAACACTATAGCTCGATGGTGGCACTCTTCTCACTATAGATATATCTCTGTCTACTTGATTTAACCATAATCAATAAGTCAATCCTTCACAGGTCGTTCGTATTTACAGTTGGGTCAAAATTACTATTTTATCCATGTAAATACATCTTGCTTCTTATGCTCCCACTGATCCTCTATTGAACAATTGATTTATAGTCCAACTAATAAACCATATCCCTTTTGGTCAAAAAAGGGCGGGGACTCTTTGTTCAAGACCAGGAATCAGTACTTAAGGGAACAACCTATCTGCTAACCCTAAAACGGGTACGAATGAATTTCATCTTGCAAGCCTATGTCCCTAGCTATCTATCTAGTATTATCCCCAAAATGGGAGGTTTGTTGAGTAGTACTGTCGAACTACTCTCACCTATGTAAATCAAAAGATAATCTCGAATAAATAGGAGTTCATAGTTAGCTCAGGATTAAGATCAAGTTACCCTAGGTCACCGAATTTGAAATAGTCAATTTTAACAGTAAACGATCGTTATAAAAAAAATGTGATTATTTTGTGGTCCGACCTTATGCACTCACTTAGCAACTACTCAGGGTGGACAGTAAGTGCCCCAGGAAGGTGGTATTTTCTGTTGTCACACCTTTTTCCTCGTGAAGAGGTAAGGTCGAGAGGGGGCGTGAGAGCTTAAGCATGCACACAAGGTGACGGACAACCCAGCAGCAAACCACACTCATGAGTGCCCTGGTGAGCAACATGAGCAGCAGCAACATGTGTGAGCAAGGCGTCAAGGGCGCGCTGACTAGGTGATGAGTGGTCGAGCGACTAGGCATCGAATGTGGGCGAGTGAGTGCAACCTTCGTCGCCTAGTTAGGCATTGTTGCTTGCAAAGTGGTCATGTTGCGAGTGATGGGCATACGTGAGACACCTCATTGACAACCCAACTCTCGCATGCCATTTTCAATCTTCAGCCAGCTATTTGTTTCTTCAATACCTAAGGTCTAGACCTTACTTTCAGTACTCAAAATACAAATTTCACCCATTCTAATTCAAATTTTTGGACCCCATAGACCTCTTAAATAACCTTTAAACTTATTACCTCCGAGTTGGAGCTTCTAATTCGTCCTAATTAGCACAAAATTCACCAAACTTCATAGGTTTCACGTATAAGCCTAGAATTCTAATCAACCTCGCATTTTCTTAAGTTTTTAGCATTAATCTGGTTGAATTTCTCCACCTCAATCTTTTTCTTCCCCGATCAAGCTTCAAAATGACTGCAAAATCTCCTCATTTGCACGAGTAAAATGGCTAAACCGACTTCCTCCTCACAACCCTTATTTATACCACCCGTTCCATGCTTTCTTTGCATAATAATGTGACACCTCATGCCACTAACCATTGTTTTAAGTCTTAAATTATGCCACTTAGCCCACTAATTATAATTAAGGAATTATTTTTTCTATTTTCCTCCCAAATGAAACATAAGGAAAATGGTCTTCACTTACATACCTCTCTCGACCAAAAAACCTTTCTCACGACCCAAGGCTAATCACACCTCATCGCCTTATGCCTCACCTTCCCATCGCCCAGTGCCTCACCTCCTCATCACCCAGTGCCTCACTACCTCTCGCCAACTCATGCCAACCTCTCGTCCAAGGCCTCACATGGCTTCCTCGCCTACTCCTTCTAGCCATGCTCATCTCCCTCATATGATCTTATAACCATCGCCTAGTCCTATACGTATGCTACACCTTCCTCTTCTCCTATGAAGTTCCACGCCTAGCCTCTTTTTCTTCAAATCATTCTTAAAATTTCCTTAAGTGTTTTAAACACTTAATCTTCAAGAGCATCCTAGTTTCACTTAGGCTTTTCAAGCTTAACACTTAGAAAATTCCTTCTTGTTTCCTTACTTTACTAAACTTTTTACACCTACACAACAATTGTTAAGTTTACTAAGTATCCCAAGACATTCAAGCATCAAAGTTAATTTCAAATTAAATATGCTTAGGAACTCGAGTTCTAGGGTTTACATAGCAATCGCATTTAATTTCAGATATTGCTAAGAAATCCCTTGTTAGAGGTCTTCCAAAATTAAACTTTGAAAAAGATAAAGTTTGTGATGCTTGTTAATTGGGTAAATAAACTAAGTCCTCTTTTAAACCAAAGAAAATGGTTTCTACTTGTATACCTTTGCAACTACTTCATATGGATCTCTTTAGACCTACTAGAATTGCAAGTCTGAGTAGAAAACATTATGCTTTTGTCATAGTTGATGATTTTTCAAGATTTACTTGGGTTTTATTTTATCTCATAAGGATGAGGCTTTGAAATCTTTTATTAGTATTTAAAAAAGAATTCAAAATGAAAAGGGTCTAATGATTTCAAAAATTAGAAGTGACTGTGAAGGAGAATTTGATCATGTTTCTTTTGAAAAAATTTGTGATGAAAATGGTATTTCTCATGATTTTTCCTCTTCAAGAACACCCCAACAAAATGGTGTTCTTGAAAGAAAAAATCGGCCTTTACAAGAATTAGCTACCTCTATATTGAATGAATATGATTTGCCAAAATATTTATAGGCTGAAGTTGTCAATACTGCATTTTATAGGATTAATTGAGTTTTAATAGGACCTACTTTCGATAAAAACCCTTATGAGCTTTTTAATAATAAAACTCCAACTATCAAGCATTTCAAGATCTTTGGTTGCAAATGTTTTATTTTGAAAGACAAAGGGAAACTTGGAAAGTTTGAATCAAAAATTGATATTGACGTGTTTTTTTTGGGTATTTTACATGTAGTAAAGATATAGTCTTTAATAAAAGAACTATAACAACTCGTATTTTCCAATACAGCTATTATAAAAAATGTGAAAATCATAACTAAAACCAGAGGAAAGAATATCATTAGCAATGCACTAAGGCTTGAGACTATAAGTCAATATTCAACAACTAAACATAAAGTACTTAACCAATGTCTGAAGAAGAAATAATTAGTAATCACTGTGATTAACAACTAAGATGTAACGACCAAATCCTTACATATTATGATTCGACTACTACGGCATGCAGACTTAGACTTTTCTATCATGAGATGAGTTTTGGTAAAAATTTCAAAAGAACATATCTAAAATTTTATTAATTAGGTAGAAAACTATATAAAAGTTTATTTTACAAAACACCAGGATCCATAAAACATAGCATAGTGATGCATATATGCTCATAATCTTGAGTTTGATGGTTGGCCCTTTGAGCGACGTTCAGTTCTGCCACCTATGTCGTGTTCTTACTTACAAAGTCTGTAAAATAGGATGAGTATATAATATACCCAGTAAGTAGTTCTCACTTAAGGTAGTGACCAAATGCACAGTCACATGCAACATATCATGAAAACATATGATTGGGACCCAAAACATAAAATTATAATAGCATGAGGTGGTCGGTTATGCTTCCAACATAAGTTCCTCCGCCCTGGTAGGAAGATAAGGACTTAAGAGAAACTAGCCCATCTGATGATTAGCGGGTCATGTAGTCAGTAAGGCCAGAGTTGCATCCCACATCAACCATTAACATAAACGTAAGGTTGAACTAGAGGGGTGCAACCATACATACCCTGCTAGTCCCTAGCATAAATATAATGTAAGATTGGGCCTAGAGGGGTGCAACCATACATGCCCTGTTAGCCTTGGAAGCATAACCTATACCTAATTAAAACTTGATCTTAACATAATCGTGAATAAATATAATGCATGGGGTCCCTTGTCGAGAAACATGTTTTAAACATGTAATGCAACATAACAAAGGTACACTACCATAAAACACTTAAAGAGAGGGTGAGATAAACTACTTACCTCGACTGCGCTCCTAATTGTTCCTTCTTATTTGGTCTTATAGATTTTATAAAGACCACTTATGATTAAATCCAGTTTTAAGACTATTTGATTAAGGAATTTGATGAACATAACTTATTTATTTACAAAATTATGATTGTTAAATATTGAGAGTATTAGTGTAATTATGTTGAATTATTTAATGATAATGATGACGATAAAAAAAATAATATTATTAATATAATAAGAATTGTAATAGTATTATAATAATAATAATAACAACAAGAATAGTGATAATGACAATAATCATAATAATAATAGTAGTAGTAGTTATTGTATACTAATAATAATAATAGCAATAATAATATTATTATTAATAATATAGTATTAGTAATAATAATAAGAGTAATAATAATAACAATAATAATAGAAATGATAAGAATAATATAATAATAACAATAATAGTAATAATAGCAGTAATAGTGAAATGATAATAACAATAATAGTAGTAGTCGTAGTCGTAGTAGTAATAATAGTGATAGTAATTATAATATATTATTGATAATAGTAATAATAATATTATTATTTGTTTTGATAATAATAGTACTAATAATATTAGCTATAGTGATATTAATAGTATATAACATAATAATAGTAATAGTAAAAAAATTTCATACATTTTGTTCGTTATTCTTTTGATGTTTGTAATCTATAGAGAAACTTTATTACCTTAATAATATTGTTGATTTATTTTATCTTTCATGATTGAAGTTTTATAAAAGAAAAGAAAAGAAATTCTTAAATGTTAATGAATAAGAGACTTACTTAAATTCATCAACTTTCCCAAAAATAACTTGCTTTAACCTTTATTTATTTATTTATTTATTTTTATACTTAAATCTCAACCCATCTTTCCTATTATAGGAGTGTTCCACCACCCTTCTTTTTTTTTATTTTTATTTTTTATTTTTTTTATCCAAACTGCCTCTCTATTCTTATCTTCTTTCTTCTTCTTTTTTTTTTTTTTTTTTTTTTTTTTTTTTTTTTTTAATTTCCTTCTTTCCAAACCGACTTTCTCTCCTTTTTTTTTCTATATTTATCTCTCTATCTTTATAACCAATTAATCTATTTATTTATTATTATTATTATTATTTTATTTATTTATTTATTTTTATTTTTTTGTTATCTCTTTTCTAACCAACTCATATTTATTTTTATTTTTTTGTTATCTCTTTTCTAACCAACTCAACTCAATTCAATTTTTATTATTTGTTGTTATTGTTATTATTATCTTAACTTATCTAGATATTTCTCAAATGTTCTTAGTTATTTTATCTATTTATTTTATTCTTAAACTTACTAGATTTTTCTACTTAAAAAATCATCCTATATCATCATTATTTCTTAGAAATTTTATTACTTTGTTATTTGTTTAATTATCAAATTAATGTTTTGTGTGTTTTCCTTATTATTTATGTACCACTTTTAATCTTAACGTATGAAATTTTAAAATTAGTATTCTCCAACTAGTCTTAGAATTAATTTTAAAATTAAAACTTATAATTTCCCATAATATTTATATACATACTTGGGTTGTTACATAAGAACAACTATGACTATCAAAGATTCGACAGAAGCCTATACTCTTAAGCCGTTGGTTAACTTCTTGAGCAATGCTAGAAGCTAATTCTTTAATCATTGTCAGAACTATCACTTGCACTTTCAACTGAAGAATATTTTGAAAAACAAAGATGAGTACAAAAATACTCAATAAGGAACTTCTACATCAAGTTCACAATACATATTAAAAACAAAACATATTGAAACATAGAAGTTTAAACTTTCAAATAAACATTTTTTTTCAGTTTTTCAGTCAAACATTTCAATACTTTCAAATAAAAACCGTTCAATCAGTCAATACTTTCAATCGAACAGAATTTTCAGTAACACAGGTCAAAAAAATCGAATATCAATCAATCAAAATAGCAGAATTTGATGATTAACAACCGACCAGAAATAACAGAAATATTGGTTAGCAAGCAATCAGAATAGAAATAACTTAAGTTATGGGCAAAGCCATGTAGGGTTTAGGGTTTAGGAGTAAACATATATGAAGTTTATTCAGACAAATGTTGAATGAAAATGAATTGATTGTCTAATAATTCTAAATCCAATAAACTATGAACCCTTGGCTATTGTCATGAATACTTGGACTTTATACTACAAGAAAAAGGAGTTCTACCGATGCCTAAATAGAGCGTCGGGAGTTAGGTCGTCGAGAGAGACAGTCTCTCCCGATGACGTAAAGGCTCGTCGAGAGTTCCGACGTCGGTTGTTAGCCATCGGGAGTTCCTGGGGAACTCCCGTTGGCTCTTCCGAAGCCCGTTAGGCGGCGTCGAGAGAGGGGTCTGGTTTAAACCATACTCCTTTTTCCCCACTCCCCTATTTTTTCACATTTTCTCAAAACCCTAACCCATCTCCCTCCCTAATCGGCGCCGCCTCCCATTTTTCCTCCTCTCCCTCTCAAATTTTTCCCTCATCGCCCCTCCTTTTCCCATTTTCCTCATTTTTCTCCACCATTCTCCCTCCCTCTCACCATTTTCCCATCCTTTTACACCTTGCCGCCCATTTTCTCCCATTTTCTCCCATCCCATTTTTCTCCCATTTCTCCCTTTACAATATAAAGTGTTTTCCCACCAACTCCTCTCCCTCCCTCTCCCATTTTCCCCCCATTTTTCTGCCACCGTCGCTCCTCCCTTCGGTCGGTAGCTGCAATCAACTGCTTGCCACCGCTGTCGTCTCCTCGCCAGTAATCTTCTCATTTTATTCTATCTTCTATATTTATTTAAATCATTATTTCACTTTTTTTTTTGAACAAATCATGCCCATTAAAATGTGTTTCAATATTGTATTCACTTTTGTTAATTCTCTGAAATTGTTGTACAAATCATGTCCATTAAAATCATGCCCATTAAAATCTTTTCTGAATTTTTTTTTGTACAAATCATGCCCATTAATATCTCATCAATTTTGCAGAATATATTTGTTTTACAATACTCTGAAATTGTTAAGAGTAATTTTATAACGAACATGTCATAATTAGAGATAAACATTATAAAATTCTAATGATATGATGTTATTTATTTGGAGCCTAAGCATGCATGATTTAACATTTCGAACTTTCCTTGAAATGAGAAAGAAAATTAGTACATAGATGTTATGTGCTATTTTTAGTATATGAACTTTTTTATAAATTAGTACATAGATGCTATGTGCTATTTTTAGAATATGAACTTTTTTATGCTTATATTTTTGTATCTAATAAATCTATAAATCTAAAAAATATAAAATAAATCTTTAGACCTCCAATTTGGTACTTAATAGTTCCCTAACACATTTAATATTTTAAAAAAGTTTAAAGAATTTACTAGACATAAAACTAAATTTTGTGTCTAATATAAAATTGAACTTTAAATTTTGTGTCCAATAGACTTGTAAATTTTAGAAGATGTTGAATAGATGAAAGACCTATATTAGACACAAAATTGAAAGCTTGGAGACGTACTAAATAAAACATTGTTTACTCGTTTTGTGTGTTTTTGATGTTCGAGAGGTTCCATGTTTGTCGTGGGGGGTGGGTAGAGTTTCATTACACACATCTTGTCCTTGAACTTGGCTATTTTGTGTATTTATGAATGTTTACGAAGTTTAATGTGTTGTGGTGGGGGAGGGGGGATTGAGATAAACCATTTTTGGGACAAATTTGAGTTTTATGTGTGTTGGTCATTCTTGAGGCGTTTTGTGTGTTTTTGATGTTCAGGAGGTTACATGTTTGTCGTGGGGGATGGGTAAAGTTTCATTACCACCTGTATTGAAGTTTGAACGTGTTGTGGATGTTTATCAATATAACATTTCAATGTTTTTGTTTTATTGTAGAATGTTGTTCGGAGATGAGCTGAGACAATTGTTGAAGATGTTGTGTTCGAGACGTGTTCTAGATGTTGTTTTGATTTTATTTCTTTTATGTATTTGTGATATGAATGTTTATGAAATTCTAGTATCGACTTCGTTTGGATATTGTAATTTTTTATTTACTTGTTATAATATAGACTTCATTTTCGTTTTTTAATTATGTGAATCTTTATTTGGTTTAATATGTTTTACAGGTTTTCAGATCAAATTTTAAAAAATTACAAACAATATATTAAATTTTAATACTCCCCACGCATATAGGATCTCCCGATGGACTTTAAAATGATGTCGGGGGTTATGGGGGAACTCCCGACGCCCTACATATGCGTCGAGAGTTCCTCTACAACTTCTGACACCATTTTAAAGTGCGTTAGGAGATCCTCTCCAAATGGGTTTCTCCTGACTAAACTCCCGACGATCGTTTATTCGTCGGGATAGGTCTCCCAACGAATTTTCCACACTTTTCCAACGAAATGTGACGTCTGGAGAAGTCAGTTTCTTGTAGTGTTATTTAGAGACATAAACTGGATCAAGTTCAAGTAAAATAGCCTAAACAGTCTATAGTACTTAGATTAGGTTGGGTACTTATTTTTTGAGATATTATTGAATATGACTCGCTTTATGATTGTTGTAAAGTGTCATAAACGATGTGATCAGTTCATTCATGTAAAGACATGTGAGTAGGGGTGTTTTAGACAATGAGATTGTGTAAGGCTGACCACGAAATAATCAATATTATGTATTAACACCTTTTACTTTTAACACTAATTCATTTTACTTCTTGATGACCTAGATAACTTGATCTGAATCCTGAGATGTCTATGAACTCCTATTTATTCGGGATTGTCCCTTGATCTGCATAGGTGAAGGTAAGCTCAGCAGCACTACTCAATATGTCTCCCATTTCAAGGATAAGACCTAGTAGATAGCTGGGCACATAGAATTTTCAAGACAGAATTCACTCCTACCCATTTAAGAGATAGTAGAAAGGTTGTTCCCCTAAGGGTTGATCCCGGGTCTTGAACAAAGAGCCATATCCTCTCGCTTGTTTGAGAGAGAATGAATTTATTGATTAAGATCCTAAATCAATTGTTCATTAGAGGAACAATGGTACTTAAGGAGAAAATATGTAACTAAGGGTAAAACGGTAATTGACCAAGCTAAGGTTACGAACAACCTGTGAAGGATCAACTTATCGATGACGGTTATATCAATTGAACATAAAATATATCTACAGTAAGAGGAGTGCAACTACAGCTATAATGGGTAGTCTCGTTAGTTAACGAATGTTGATTAACTAGGTTAAAGAGTTTGACCGATTAGTCTTGAATCGTTGGAGCCTATGATCTGTAAGTCCATTGAATCTCCTTGCTAGCTCACTACGGACAAAATTGAAGAACTAGGTGAAGTGAGAATTTGAAATGTTTAAATTTGGTCTTTAGGAAAAATTGTATTTTATATGAGATATAACTAATTAACTAATTATTTTTCCTATAATGTTTAGTCTTTGTTGTTGATTGAAATGTTCAAATTTCCTATTTGGCTCAAAGTGTAGTTAGCTTAGTGGTAATTAACATAGATTCTCACTTTTGAGGTTGGAGGTTCGATCTTCACATTTATATTTGAAATGTTTTATTTTATTTTAAATCCTCAAACTTCACATTATATATATTATAATTACTGTTGCTACTTTCATTAATCATTGGAAGTCGTTGTAGTATTGATCATTGAATAAAAATTTAAATATATATTGAAATTTTTTAATGACGTATTTTCAAACACTTGTCTACTAATACAAATTAGATTAATAGATATAGCATATGCTTATGTCTATTAAATAGCCAACATGAGTATAGTTGAACTCATATAAATCATTTAATCTTGATCAAGAGGTCTAAGGTTCAATGTTGAATAAAAAAAACTACAAAATAATTTATAAACATTTTACATGGATCTTTATTTTTTTATTTTTTATTTTTTTTAATAAAAAATTTTAATGTGAAATTAAAAAACTCCTAGAAGTTAGAGACCAAAAGCGAAGATTTTTACCGATTGAGCCCAAAATAATATATTAACTGGGGATACATATGAAAAGTAAATGAAATCCAGGCATATCCAAATTTCTTTGTTAAATTAGGACTTCCAATGTCATACTCATATTATATTATGGGAGAGTTTCAAAAATAGAAAAAATAAGGATAGCATGAAAATGTTTTAAAAATTTATTAATGTAAATGAAACAATCAACAACAAAGACTAAACATTTTAATATGTGATATAACTAATTAACAACAAAGATATAACTAAGTAAATGAAATCCAGGCATATCCAAATTAACTAATTATTTTTCCTATAACAATCAACAACGATTCTTAGGAAAAATTGTATGTATAATGTTTACAACTTAAATATTAGCATGAAAATGTTTTAAAAATTTATTAATGTGATTAATCAAAATTAGGTGTCAAAGACATTTTAATATGTGATATTAAATTATTTATTTTATTTTATTTTATTAAAATTGTTTTAATTTGTTGGGTTGTATGTCTTAAAACTCATAGTTTTGTAAATAGTAAACATATATGAAGTTGATTCAAACAAGTGTTGTTGATTGTTTAATAACTCTAAATCCAATAAATTACGAATACTTGAACTTTGTGTGGAGACATAAACTTGAACTACTTTGAGTAAAATAGCCTAAACCATCTATAGTACTTGGATTAGGTTGGGTACCTATTTCTGGAGATACTATTGAATACGGCCCGCTTTATGATTGTTACAAATGTTGTAAAGTGTCACAAACGATGTAATCAGTTTGTTCATGTAGAGACATGTATGTGGGGGTGTTCTACACTATGAGATTGTATAAGACAAACAACGAAATTGAAGAACTAGGTGAAGTAAGAATTTGAAATGTTCAAATTATGGCTTTAGGAAAATTTGTATTTTATATGAGATATAATTTACAATTAAATAATTAATTTATTAATTTATTATTTTTTAGAGTATATTTGATGATTAGCATGAAAGTGTTTTCTAAACTTGATTAATATGATTAATCAAAGCTAGGTGTCAAAATCAATTTAATATCTGATATTAAATTTGTATATTTTATTTAATTGAACTTGTTTTGATTAAATAATTTCCAAATTTTGATTTTTTTTTATAATAAAAGACTTAGTTAGTGGAAAAATTCAATTGTTGGATTTTCCCACTAAGTGGATTATGAAGAGGCACTTCCAAGGTTTGACACCAAAAGTTTACATGCTGGAAGACATGCAAGATAGGATTTTGCATGTATTTTTTCTATAAATAGTTTGGTTTTTGAATTTTGTAAAAGCTAATGCTTCTTTGACCATTGACCTAAACTCGATTAAATAAGATAAACAAATTTAAAAATTGTATTTCTCTTTTTTAATAGTAAAAAAAGTTAGTGGAAAAATCTAATTGTTGGATTTTCCTACTAACTAAGTGGACTTTGAAGTGGCACTTCCAAGTCTTGACACCCAAAGTTTACATGCTAGTGGAGTTTGAGATGGAAGGCATGCAAGATAGGATTTTGCATGTATTTTTTCTATAAATAGTTTGGTTTTTTAATTTTGTAAAAGCTAATGCTTCTTTGACCATTGACCTAAACTCGATTAAATAAAATAAAAGAATTTAAAAATTGTATTTCTCTTTTTTAATAATAAAAAAATTAGTTAGTGGAAAAATCCAATTGTTAGATTTTCTCACTAACTAAGTGACTTTTCAAGTGTTTCATGCAGTTTGACACCTAATTTTTCATGCTAATGGAGTTTGAGATGTAGGTCATGCAAGAAGAGTTGTTGCACGTGTTTTGGTTTATAAATAGTTTTTGTTTTCAAAGGCTAAAAAACTTATGCTTCCTTGAATTTTGACCATAATCTTCCACAAAATCTCTTTTGCTCTCCAAATTATTAAGTGAAATTCTCTATCTTTCACTAAAAATCTGGTCCCACAACCGTGTTTTTCAACCGGAGAATAGCGAGGATGTTATATTTAATTTAATTAAATAATTTCTAAAATATGAAAAATGTATTTCATATTTTTTTCAATTTAAAAAAAATAGTTAGTGGAAAAATCCAATTGTTGGATTTTTCTACTAACTTAGTGGGTTTTGAAGTATTTCATGAAAAACTTGATACCTAATTTTTCATGCTAATGGAGTTTGAGGTGGAGGTCATGCAAGAAGAGTTATTGCATGTGTTTTGGTTTATAAATAGTTTTTGTTTTTCAAAGGCTAAAAAATGTTTGCTTCCTTGAATTTTAACCATAATCTTCCACAAAATCTCTTTTCTCTCTGAATTATATCTAATCCTTTTGCATGCTTAATCCTAGTTTATTAATGTAATTAGAGTGTTATTGATCAATTACTTCTGCTGTGCATACTGTTTTTATCCAACTATTCAAAGTTGGAATTTTCTAGAAAAAAAAACCACATTTTTCAAGACTTTCAATCTAAATTAAGAACCCTGGAAGAATAAACCTTGAATAATAAAATTATACAAAACAACAACTAAAACTTTTTAGAAAAAGATAACAAAATTCATTTCATCTCAATCAAAAGAATTTAGAACCCATAATTCCTTTAGCAAAAACTACCTATTCAAATAAAGAGAAAGAACTTATGTTTTTTTTCTCTTGGGAGGAAAAAAAATTTAGAACAGTTCACCTTTTTTTTTCTCTTTTCGTGAAAGACTACTCAAAATAGGTTTAGGGCTTATGTGATCTTTATAAAGAAACCATGCTTGAAACCCTAAAGGCTTTTTTAAAAAAAATAATTAATTAAATAAAAAGATTTTTTAATCCTTTTTAAACAAATCTACGAGATAAACAAAATCTTTTAAATTAAAAGAAAAGAACTTTTATAGTTGTAGAGTCAATGAATGTTGTTTTTTATGAAACACATGTTGCCACTAATAAAGTTTCTGTTAGTGATGAATTAAAAAAGTAAGTTGATGTTCTAAGCATTAATGATAAAGATTCAAAAGTAGTGGCTGGTGAGACTAAAAAAGAGCCCGAGGAAACCCTTCTTCAACATTGGAGATTCTTTATTCACCATCCTCAAGAGCTGATATAGGTGATGTATCACAAGGGAATTCTCTAAGTATTGGCACAATGAGTTTTAAATGAGCATGATGGGAGATCTTAAGTTCTTTCTTAGCTTTCAAATCAAACAACTTAAAAATGAAATCTTCACTAATCAAGAAAAGTATAGAAAAGGATCTACTCAAGTGATTTAAGTTCGACAATGCAAAAATTAAAAAGACTCCAATGAGCATAACTAAAAAGCTTGATAAGGACGAGAAAGGTAAAAGCATAGATATTAAATCCCGTATAGGTATGATCATATCCTTGCTTTACTTTACTGCAAGTAGACCAGATATCATGTTTAGTATGTGCATATGTGCTAGATTTCAAGCCTATCCTCAGAATCACACTTACATGTTTTAAAAAGGAAATTTTAAATATTTGCTTGGCATTGTTGACTTGGGTTTATGGTATCCTAAGAATGCATCTTTAGATTTGATTGCTTATTCTGATATTGATTTTGCTGGTAGTTTATCTGATAGAAAGAGCACTAGTGGAACTTGTCATTTTCTAGGAAGCTCACTAGTCTCATGGTGCAGTAAAAAAACAAAAGTTCTTTTGCATTATCTACTACTGAGGTTGAATACATTGTTGTTGCTAGTTGTTGTTCTCAAGTTTTATGGATGAAACAAACCTTGCGAGATTTTGGTTTAAATTTTTAACAAATACCTATCTTTGGTGACAACACTAGTTTAATTAATTTAACAAAAAAAAAAAAAAAAAAAAAAAAAAAAAACCTATTCAGCACTCTAGGACAAAACATATAAATATTACACATCATTTTTCTTAGAGAACATGTGCAAAATGGAAATATTATGATTATATTATGCTCCTACTGGAAATCAAGTAGCAGATATTCTTACTAAAGCCTTAAATGAAGAAGCATTTTGTAAGAATAGACTTGCACTTAGCATCATCCGCATTTGATTGCTTAATTGTGGTTGATAGGATGAACTTTCTTTTTAATTTTTAATTAAGGGAGAACATTGAATTTATATTTTGTGATATGCATGAATTAAGGGATTTAGGGAAGCCAAAACTTTGTTTATTGTATCTTTTTGGTGATAATAAAATGGAAACAATATTTTTAGGTTGTAGGAGTTATTGAATAGTTTGTCATCAATAAAAAGAGGGAGATTGTTAGCTTCAGGGCTTCAATCAAACCAAGTATATTGAGTATAACAAAACTCAAGTTGTGGTACTAATGTTTTTTGTGTGTTTCAAAGTAATCATTTTGTAGAGCTCAAAAAAACGTTTCCAATACATCTTAAATTGTTCAGATCGAAGATCAAATGAAAAAGATATGAGCAAAAGAAGATTGGAAACAAATTTCAATGTGGTTGATGACATGGCAGTGATGTGGCAAACTTGGACCAACCATTAAAACGACATGTGGTGATTTGTTGAAGAGATAAGGAAAGAAAAATAATATATGAAAAGAAAAAAGAGAAAAGTGGGACCACATAAGATTACAACATGTGGCATCCTAAATCTATAAAAGAAAAAAAGAGAAAAATATGAGGGAAGTCATGAACTCCATATTCCATCTCCAAAATTCTTTATAAAATAATCTATTTTATTTTCTCTCCCCATTTATTCTCAACCATTCATTCCATTTACCCAAGATCCAATGGATGAGGCTAAACCCTTCAATTTTTTTCTAATTGAACTTCTTTGTAGCCACGTTCTTGAGGAAATAAGAAAAAATTCCAACACTCAAATTCCTTCACTGATCCATCCTTTGAGTGCCCAAAAGCTCATAATTCTCCCATTCTTTTCAATTTTTTACAAGTGTAATAATTGTGAGAAAAATTCTTGGAGTGTTGTAGAGCAAAACTTGTAAATCTTATCTACTTGAGGTGACTTTTTTATTTTAGTTTTTCATTAGGATTTTGTATAAAGGTATGGGTACACCTTAGGTTGTTGGAAAAAGAAATTGGTTAGATCCTGAACCTGTCAAAGGATCCGGGTTTCTCTTTAGCATAGGTACAAAGAAAGAGAGGGTCGTGTAGATTTTCTTCTCACCTACAAGATAATAAAAATAACCAACGAGTCTTGGAGAGTGGATATAGGCATATTGCCAAACTAATATAAATTATGTACTTCGTTTATTTTCTAATTTTAAGATTGCATGTTAGGATTATTTTGTTGTTTTGCATAATCATGATATATGTTACCAACGGTTGTTTGATGCTATTTAATTTTCTTAAATTAAAATTCACGTTTAGTTGTCATGTTTAGATTTTTAAAGTTAAAATTGGTAGACAACCCATATACATCAACCTCTAGTATCGCCATTAGATCCTACAATAATTGTGGTGATTTTGGTAATTTCACAAGGGGATAACATAAGTAAGAAGCTAAAAAAATATTTGTTATCAAAATCTAAGACAAATTTCATTTGGGTTATCTATACCATTTTCTCAAGTTTAGTGTAGCAAATATTTGTGTTTCTTGTGATTATTCTTGGCTTAAACAAAATTGGTTGTGAATTGGAAAAACGAGAATAGACTGAAAATCACGTGAATTTGGAATGGGTAGCAAAAAAATATAAATCTAACCTTGATTTTCTAAATTCCTAAATATAACAAGTACATACATATATACATATATGGATATATATGTATATGTGCATATATAGTATATATGTGGTATATCAATTATTTGATATACACAATATATAAAATATATAACTTGTATATAATTCATATACCATGACTATTATTGTGTTTTTTTCCATTTTGATATGAAGTTTGTTTTCATTCTCTTAATTTGATTTAAATAATCAAATTTACGCTTTAGCCTTAGTTGTTATGCGTAAATTTATCGGTATAGGCCGAGTCCGAAAGTCTAGAGATATAGAATACATATGAATTTAGGGTTTCTCTTCTCAGTATCTTTGTTTTTGTTTATTACACGAGTGAGTATCCTTTTCTTCGATGAATTTTATAAATCAAGATTTCAAAAAGAAATTTTGAAATTGGAATACATAATCATTAATGGCAGAGATAGAAGCTTGAGTTCGTAAACCAAGGTTGATGGGACTCAAGTCGAACCAATGGCAGCAATGACTTGAGGATGCTGGTTCAAGTGAATTGATCAGAACCCATGAGGAAGCCTATACTAAGCTTAGATGACCCATGAGAGAACTCGAAGAACCCATAATGGACCTTAAAGTGAATTTAGAGGGACCAATGAGGAGCCTTTAATGAGCTCAATGGACCCATGAAAGAGTCTAGAGTAAGCTTAGAGGACCTATGAAAGAGTTTAGGATGGGCTCAGAGGATCCATGAATAGTCTAGTTGTCACACCCCCTCCCAGATTACACTTTTAATCTAAAAGAGGATATGACCGCGATAGTTACTAGCCCTGCTGCCAGCACCTATCACCTTAGCCCTTTAATCTAAATGCCAACCTGTTAAATATTAATAATGTATGCATATGATATGCCTCCTTAAAATTCTACAAATTTTTTTATAAACACATGCATACAGCCATGATATGACATCTAAGGGAAGAAACATTCAACGATGGGCCCAAACATCTCTAACAAAGCCCTAGTCCCTCTCGAAACATGTGTACATAAATAGATCATCAACCTAAGTCTTCTTAATAAGCCGAGTCTTTAGGTGGCAAGCAGCAGTAGGATCAACCCAGAGGAATCTGAACGCTACCTGAGAAGGGAAAACACAGAAATTCCGTGAGCTTAAAGCCTAGTGAGTGACTATAAAATTATGTGACATTATGTATTACATTACTGTAAACATGTAAATATATTAATGAGTGTTTCAAGCAATTGTCTCTAAATGTAGCTTTAAACCATTCTTAGATATCATCAAACATCATTATTCCCTAGTTGAGAACAAGCCTAAATGCTCTAGCTCCCAGCGTTTATTACCGACCAAGAGACCCATACTTCAGCCTCTCATTCAGAACTGCCTACGTGCACGTGGCCATACTAAGTACCGTCATACCTTAGGTACTTCCGCTCAGATACCTTTTCAAACCTGTCCTTTAGTATCGAGCTACTAAGATGCCTTCTCAAATGTCCTTCGGTATCAAGTTGGTCAGGTTCCTTCTCAAATGTCCTTCGGTACCGGGGTATTTTGAATCATCAAGTTAAGTTCTGTTGCCTACCATCTACACAAGAACTCATTCTCTCATAGCCTTCCTCTAGGAAGCATATTTTAACATTAGAACTTAACTGTTGTAATGACTATATGACATACCTTAGCTTGTGCTACACATATACAAGTCGGGGAACATGCGTTAAGTTATTCCCAATCTATTTGTTGCTTGAGAAAGTATAAATTCATCACTAATGTCACTGTAAATTACTTGATTTTATATGCATAAGTACTAGAGACATTAATTCACTTAATCACTCACCGCTCATCAAGATCTTAATGGTTTATACGCCTCTCCTAGCTCTTCTTGGCCTAAAAGAACATAATTTCCGGTTAAACTACTTAGAATTCTTAGTAAAATACCTCAATTAATTCATTTATTAAAGGAACTTTCATCAACAAAGACAGTTTTACTGGCGAGATCCCCTTGAGCGAGGTCAGTGAGATCAACTAGAGCGAGATCAAGCTTTTCCTGGCAAACTTTCATCCTAGCGATACTCACTTTACCAGCGATACTCAGCCCAATTCCTAGCGAGATTTCTTCTATAAGTGAGATCCTCATCCCCATATCTCGCTATAACTCCCACGGTGAACTGGTTGTTTATTCATCCCAAGTAACTGTATGCTTCTGCATCGATTCCCTGTTATAAATTTAAAAATTTATAACTCAAAATCCAAAGCTCTTTTCAAGAAACTTCCTTCTACAAACTTGTTTATAATTGAGTTAATTTCTTACCTTTAAATTTCAGCTAAAACTTCCTTGTAGTTTGACCTGGAACTTTCAATCTTCACCTCAAGCCCTGATTAACCCAAGATTCTGCCTCTTCTGTACTTTCTTCACTTCTTGTTCTTCTCCTTATGCAATCTTCCTCTGGCAAGATAACCTCGCAAACTAGATTCTCTCAGTTTTTGAATGGCACCGATTTCACTAAATTTTCTCATGTCAATTGCCAAAACCATGCTTTTGAAGTTCTTCTTCCAAAAACTTCCCACTGCCTTTAGAGTTCAAGGGTTAATTGCCACGTCACCCCTCATTTAATATGTTTTTCTTTCCCTTCCATCATAATTCCTATAAACAAACATGAATTGCTACTTAGTAAATATATAATATAACATTCCTTTGGCTAAACATGCTTATCTAGGAAACCTAGAGTTTGGGGTTTACACTAGTTGTAACGACTTGACTTTCTAAGACTTATACTAGGTCGTTACTTCATACTTGCATAAATCTCAAAATGACTCTCTCATAGATTTTAACTAAATTAAACAAATCTATTTATATAAATACTTTTGAAACATCCAAATAATTGAAAATCTTTCAAAATAAATTTTATGAAGTCTGATAAATAAAAATTTCAACAATGGAACTCTAAATTCTCACATGAAGACGGGAATGTAAAACACTAAAACATGAAAACATGAGCGGGAGAATTTCTTTAGTCCCAATGGTACGGTCACGGATTCCTTCAGTCACTCGCTGGTATGCCTTTGCACTTACCTGAAAAACATAACATAAGAAAGGATGAGTATAAAATCCTAAGTAAGTAACCTCACTACTGGTGTCAGGCTAGACATCCAGGTTCTCTAGATGCCGACCTGTGGTGGGATGAACATATGCCCTTAATATTCATGGAACACATATAAATGAACATCCATACTCATCCTACCGTAGTTAAGAGTACCCACTACCTCTAGTGAATTTTGAAGGAAACACAATCTCTAGTGAATCCCGAAGGAGACACAACCTTTAGTGAATCCCGAAAGAAACACAATCTCTGGTGAATTCCGAAGGAGACACAACGTTGGTGAATCCTAAAGGAAACATAACTCTAGTGAATCCCGAAGGAAATACAACCTCTAGTGGGTATCTAACTAACGGTACATACAACAATCTCATAAATATATCATTCATCATAACATAGGCTCACAACATATACATATATCACTTCATGCTCATACATCCATAGGAGTTCATATATCACACATACTGAACTTCATGCTAACAATCACACATCGTTCATATATAATCAAAGAAACTCTTTCCCCATTCATATCTATGCAAACAACCTCAGAATCTTTAATGAAAACTTAAATTTCATTGCCTGGCACATGGGCAGTTCCAATAGTAAGATTACTTACCTCGAGTCGAAGTTCCAAGACTAGCTCAAGCAATCAAATACTAGCAGCACTCAACTTAACGTTCCCAAACTGTGTCAAAATTTCCAAAAAAATCGACCTGTTAAACTACAATTAAATTCCACACCAACTTCAATCCCGAAGCCAAAATCTAACAAGAATAGTGACGAAGAAAAGAAAATCTATGCAGCAGATCAGTGGCGGCGGACGAGTGGTGTGCTCAAATCTGGAAAGCAACAGCGACTGGTTGGAGGCAAGCAACAGCGATGGCTGGAGGCAACTGGCAGCGCAGCTACTGGACGAAAGGATGAACATCGAGGAGAAAAAATCTCAAAGGGTGGGGGCGCTTCGTGAAAACAAAAGAGAGAGAGATTTGAGGGCGAGGTTGCCGCGCGTGAGGGAAAGAGAGAGTGAGGGAAGAGATACATTCATGTGAATTTAATTCAAAATTATGAATACACGGGATGTTACATTCTTCCCATCTGTAACAACCCGACGATTAGCCTACATAATTTTGAATTTAATTTTGACAATAACTCCAAATCCATCTCTTAATTCGAATTCAAAATTAACTACTTCCCCTCTAAATTGAATTTAATTTTGACAATAACTCCAAATTAACTTCATATAACTCCAAATCCATCTATAACCATCCATCTCTTAATTCGAATTCAAAATTAACTACTTCCCCTCCAAATTGAATTTAATTTTGAGTATAACTCCAAATTAAATTCATGTGATATAAAATTCAATTTTTCCTTCAGTAAATACTGAATTAAAAAAATTATGAATACACGGGATGTTACACTAGTGGTAGCGATACAAAATCATGAAAGACAATCCATGAAAGAGTTAAGCTGAGTAGATTAAGCTTTGACGACCATTCCGGGTGGTGGAGTTGTAACTGCGAAGCATAACAACTCAACAGTTTCATGGATTAATGAGGTGTCGTTATGCAACTGGATGTTCGTTACATAAAACCAATTATATATGACCCATCAAAATCATTCATCAAAGGTATGCCAAAAGACATTTCATACTGCTCTCTACTACGTATATCCATCTCAAGTCCTTACTAACTTAAGCGTCGGAGTATCAGTGGCTAAACATCGTAAATTTACAGTGATCCAATTTTTAGCATCAATAGTTGGTGTTGTTTGTGGGAAAGATTTTCCTTGTACCTTACTGCTAAGAATCCATGTCTATACCATGAGTGATGCTATGAATCGTAAAAACTTAATGAAAGATGCCATCAATAATTTTGACCGTGATAGCCACCCAAGAAGGACACTTGTTTGAGATCAGAATGTCAAACTGATAGAGATTCGTTAGTATATGGAGAAACTTATTGATGAATATGTTGCTCTAGTGTACAAGGTGAAAGAATTGGACAAGGCTTTAAGTTGAAATCCTTGAGCTATTCATGAAGGGATTGTATCTCTAGTGGAAGTGTTCGATCGCTTATTGCTTTAATTTTGTCTTAGAATTTATAACACAGAAAAGTAGAACAGTTACATACATTAAGCAAAGTACATAGGATAAACATGGAAACTTTACCGGGAAGAATAAACATACCTTTGAGGAGCACTTTTTCAAATACACTCTAGGACTTCACAATTTACAAGATCCCTCTTCATTTGAAATCCTCAAGCAGTACCGTGACGCCTACATAAAGTCTTCCCTTCTATTCTCTCATAAGGAGTTGATTTGTGGGAACCTCATTTTGAAAGAGATAAGGAATTACTTTGTTGCAACATAGTTTTTAGAGAAACTTTTTTTCTGCAAAATCTTTGTGAGAAAGATTAGAGAGGAAGAGTGAGTTTTTCTTTTTCTATAAAAACTTATCCCTCAGAGAAAAACTTCGGCCCCCATATTTAACGTGAAGTGAGATTGATTTTAAAATAAAACCACCCACTTCATTCATTAATTAGGTCAAACCAATTTAATTTAATTAACTTAATCATTAATTACAATAATCAATAACTAACTTAAGTTAATTAATTAAATAATTAATCGATTTACAAAATTAAATATATAATATTCAATTAAATATTTGAATCTTATTCAACTATATATCTCTCTCATAACCTATAACTTTTTATATAAACCTCATTCATATTAATTTTTAGTCTATAGTTTCATTATGAATCTATTCATATTAAGTGTTATTTGAATCTCATTCAAAAACAATTAATCCCCTTTTATTATATAGTTTAATTTTGAATCTTATTAAAAAATAACTTTATATTATAATGTATCTATATGCATTATACAATTAATATTATTACCTTAATTAATTTGAACAATTCAAATTCTTTCAAAACCATACGTCCTTGTTTATTTGTTGTGAGCTAGTAGGGGAACCTAATGGGCCTACAAATTATAAGCTTCAGTGATCTGAGGTTAAGTAATTAAAATTTTTTAATTAAATTAACCAATATTCATTAACTATGGATCACTCTACTAAAAGCCTATAGCTGCACTCTTAGTAATGTAGAACATGTTGTGTCCATGGATTTAACCATTACAAGTAAATTGATCCTTTACGAGTTGTTCGTAATTACAGTTTGGTCAAATTAGTATTTTACCCATATAATTACCTCTTACTCCTTATATACCATTGATCCCTACAGTGAACAATCTATTTATGGTCCTACCATAAACCAAGTCCCTCTCGAGTCAACAAGAGGGTGGGTACTCTTTCTTCAATACCCAAAATTAGCATTTAAAAGAACTAATCATCTACTTACCCTCAAGGTGGAAAGGAGTAAATTCTATCTTGTGTAGTTTTGTTCCCAGCTCTCTATTCGGTCTCGTTCCCAAGATGGTAGAATTATTGAGTCGGCAACTCGGGCCATTCTCACCCATACAAATCCAAGGACAAGCCCTCACAAGCAAGAGTTCATATGATTGTCCCATGAAATATTAATATCTTCAGTTAACGGCGATACAAAGAGAGATTAATGATTTCGTGGTCCAGTCTTATACAAACTCATTGTATAGGATACGTCACTTGCATGTCTCCACATGAATGATTTGGATCACATCGTGTATAACTTTTACAATGTGGGTTGTATCCATAGTGTTACCAGAGCAAAGCACCCGACCTTATCCATATACTATAGACTCTTTAAGTTATTATTTAAACATTATCCACCTGTATGTTAACTACATACTGTTCAAGTCTCATGAAATAACCTTGGATTTTTACTGTAATGGTTCACTCATTATTGAATATTTAAAATATTTAACTATTATGTTGAATAACTAATTAACTATGAGACTTTAGAGCATAATTCTCGACAATTTAAGCATCCAAACCCTATCATGGTAGTTTTGCCAAGGGTGGTTAAGGAGTAACCTGAGGGGAGCCAATCAAGGAGCAGTAGGGGCAGAATCCATTGGTGCCAGTAACTTAATGCACTATTATTGTTATTTGAGACTAGGCCAAAGGAAAGGGACCAACAGATGAAGGGGTCAAAGAGTCCTAAGATAGAGGTTTACGACCAGTGGAGAGATTCACCATATGAGGAAATGACAAAAATATCATGCATTCGAACTTGAGGAAGTAACTGATTGTCAATAATTTATTTAGGACTCAAACTGTACGAGCTGGCAATCGTATAAGGAACATATGTAGAAGATCACGATTCCACCACTCACAATCTACAACCTAAAAGGTTGATCATCAGAATAGTCATACTTGGGCATAGACATGCAATAGCTCATTAACTAGAGGTAGAAAATGCAACAAGTAGGAGTAGAAGAGGTTGATAGCCAACCATGGGTAGTCGAATTACGAATGATTCAAAACTAGTTAGAGGACATGAAGCAAGTACAAGATCACAAGGGGACATGAAGCGTGCACAAGATTATGAGGGATAGTCGAGCAAGTGGAAAAATTATAGAGAACGAATTTTATTTAAGAGGTACACTACCTATAATGGCTTTGAACTTTGTACTCATAGCCCATAAAGAAGTGATAGATGTGTATCGACTTTACGAACCTAAAAAAGGCATGTCCCAAGAACAACTTTCCACTATCCAGAACATACTACTAGTAGATACAACAACAAGCCATAAGATGCTAAGTTTTATGGACACCTATTTTAGGTATAACCATTGCCTGATGCATACTTTGGATCAAAAGAAGACCTTAAAATGGTGAATCAAATGTTCGCTCATTTGATTAGTCTTATATGGAAGGTGTATGTGGATGACATGTTGGTGAAGAGTAAAAAAGAAGATCAAAATGAGCAAGATCTCACGGAGGCTTTCGACATATTGGGAAAATACAAGATGACGCTCAACCCCACTAAATGCGCCTTAGGGTAACCTTAGGAAAATTCTTTGGGTTCATGGTCAATCAACGCGGTATCGAGGTGAAACTTGAAAAGATTTGAAAAATGTTGGAGATGAAGTTTCAACGAGTGTACAGGAATAAGAAGTGCAAACAAGCGTTCGGGCTACTAAAATAGTACCTAAGATCATCCCCACTCCTTTCCAAGCTTGTCACAAGAGAAGATCTTTTCTTGTTTCTAGCGATGTCTGACACAATGGTGAGTTCAATTTTAAACAAGGACATTGAAGGCCATTAAAGGCCAATGTACTATAATAGTAAGGCCATGGTTGGAATTGAGACCAGATACCCTCTGGTGGGGAAGTTACCCTTGTCTTTGGTAACCTCTACTCGAAGATTACACCCTTACTTCCAAACATATAAGGTGATTTTGCTAATTAATGCATCACTGAGAAAGATGCTTCAAAAGCCTAAGACTTCAGAACCACTAATGAAATGGGTTATAGATAGAAGTAAGGCAAGCCGAAAAATCGGGTCAAACTAATGATGGGTGGCCAATTTTTCCATGCAAAAGGTCGGCGGTCAATTTAGTGATGGATCAAACCGATTGATTAGGTGGTAGGCCAATAAAACCTAGAATTCTGACCGAATCCCATAATTTGTTTTAAAAAAATCATGCATAAGGGTGGTGGTGGGAAAAAACGAATAGTCAATTCAAATTTAATGCTCAAAACGATGTGTACTAGTGGCTTTCTAAAAAATCACTTTGGTATTTATAAAATCATAATTTATTTTATTCTCTCTATTCTCTCCTTTCCCAACTCCCAATCATTATTATTTTTTCCTTCTTTCTTCTTTCCACTCTCTCCCTCACGAAGCCTTCCCTCTTCTCTTTCTTTTTATCCATTCCTCTTTTTCTCCATTTTCTCTTCTTTCTCTTTTCTCTCAAAGAACTCTCCCCTCTTTTTCTCTTCTTCATTTTTTTGTGTTCTCTCTTCCTTATTTCTCGCTTTTTTTTTTCCTTCTCTGCTCTCCATTTTTTATTTCTTTACTTTTCATTCTTCTCAATTGGATTTAAAAACTCGATGAAACTGTCTGTGCCACCCGTCCGTCTGATCGTGTGATCAGTGTTCTCACCCATCCCAAGACCGACAAAAATTGACCACCAGAAATCGACGTGTCGGTGGCCATGCCAATTTTTTACCAAGACCAACATCGACCGAGCAATACTCACCCATAGTTATAAAATCGAAGACTATGACATACACTTCTGCCCATTCATGTCCATTAAAGGGCAAGTTGTGGTGAACTTTATAGCTAAGATTACCCCGTAAGAGCAATTTGACGTGACGAAGGTGTGTCTGCTTGTACCTTAGACCCTTGCTTACAATGACCCTCTACGGACACCTTTTATAGATGGGTCATCCAATTTGAAAGCATGCAGAGTTTGATTACTACTAGTATCGCCAGAAAGGAGCGATCATATGATTTAAGTTCAGAGCATCTAACAATGAGACCGAGTATGAGGCGTTATTAGTAGGATAGTGGATAAGGGCAAAAATTGGAGTCACCAACCTCACAACTTTTAGAGATTTGCAGCTCATTGTGAATTGGGTGAGGGATACAACAAGCTAAAGAGTAGCGTACGACACAGTATCTAGCCTAGGTGATAAAGCTGCTAAGTTCATTTGCCAAGTACAAGATCCAAAAAATACCATGGTCAGAAAATGCCAATGTTGATTCTTCTACACGATTGGCAACGACATATGAGACGAAGTTAAGTCAGACGATATTGATGGTGATCTTAGAATTCCTGAGTATTCTAGGGGCAGAGATAATAGAGCTTAGAGAGTCATCCAAGGCCCCTAATGTTGGGAATGTCCTAAAACTCGCAGTTCATAATCATGAAAGCATATTCTATTTATTCAATAAAAGTGTTATTGAAATTAAAACTGTATTATGTTATAAAATTCAATAAACAAATCCATGGCTATAGTATGAATACTGTGACTTCATATAGAGACATAGAAAAGGATCAAGTTATAGTATATAGCCAAAAAGATCTATAAGTATATAGATGAGATTGGGTACTTCGTCCTGGAGACATTATGGATGCAACCTATTTTGTATACCGATACAAATGACGTTATCCTGAAGTCGTTCATGTGGAGACATGCGAGTGGAGGCATCCTATGAAAAAGAGTTTTACATAAGACCAGACCATGATATAGTCACTTTTCTTTATAACGATCATTTACTGCTAAAAGTGACTATTTCAATTCCTTGACCTATGGTAACTTGATCTTAATCCTGAGCTAATTATAAATTTCTGTTTATTCTAGATTATCTTTTGATTTGCATATGTGAGAGTAGTTCAACAGTACTGCTTAACAAGCCTCCCATTTTGGGGATAAGACGAAATAAATAGTTGGGGACATAGTCATGCAAGATGGAATTCACTCCTACCCGACTTCGGGTTAGCAGATAGATTGTTCTCTTAAATACTGATTCTTGGTCTTGAACAATGGGGCCTCGCCCTCTCATGATCAAGATGGTCATGGTTTATTAGTTGGACTATAAACTAATTGTTCAACAGAGGATCAGTGGGAATTTAGGAGCAAGATGTATTTACAGGGGTAAAATGATAATTTTGACCTAGTTATAAAATACGAATAATCTGTGAAGGATCGACTTACTGATTACGGTTAAATCAAGTGGATAGAAATATATCTACAGTGAGGAGAGTAAAGTTTTACAATTGAAGGAAATCAAACTAAAGAGATCCTTAAGTGAAAGCAAGATCGACCCAAATTCAAGTTTCATTGAATGTAAATTTTTACAGTACATAAAGAACAAGATATGAATTTATATATAAATTATAGCATGTTATCAAAAAGGTTTTAGAAACTTTACCTTTGAAGACTTTTCTTCAAGAATCCCTCGAACAGTATACAAACGTCTTAAATACTTTCTTCAAGAAAACTTCGATCAAGAGCATGAACACTACCATAAAGGCTTCCTTGGTATTCTTAGGTAGAGAACCCAAGAATGGTGGGCTTTAACTATTGTGGAAGGAGGGAATTTTAGTAGTAAGGAGGAAGGTTTGAGATTGTACACCAACAACTCAAAAAAACACACACATAACTTTTCTGTTGTTTTTTCAATCTTTCAATCAAGAAGAAGTCTCTTTTTCAACATACCAAATATAACAACCACCCACTTACGTGGATGGAGATAAAAGAGGGGGAAGGGAATTATAACTCCCTTCCTTATTTTTAAAAATAACATTTAGTATATATATATATATATTAAATTACATGTTATATCAATATAACATTTAACCTATAGTTTTAATATTGTATCATATCCAATATAATCTATAGTTTCTTTTCTCTCTTATATGACAAATCACATTTATATTATATTTAACAATTATGAATCCAATTCATATTAATAATATTTGAATCATATTCAAATATTTATTTCCTCTCACTAAAGATATAATGTATCAAATACATTATAATAATTATATCACAAATAATTAAAATAACTTAATTATATCACAAATAATTAAAATAACTTAATTATATCACATATAATTAAAATAACTTAATTATATCATATATAATTAAATCCCTCTATTAATTTGAACAATTCAGATTAATCCAAAAACTGATTCTCATTTAATTCTATTGAGCTATCAAAGAGACCTCACGGACCTATAGCTTGAAGCTCCAACGATACATGAATAATTAATTAAACACTTTAATTAAATTATTCACCATCTATTAACTGCCAGACACTCCATTAAAGATCGATAGCTACACTCTTCGCACTACAGATATATTTCTGTGTCCATTAGATATAACCAATCAACAGTACGATGACCCTTCACAAATTGCTCATAAGTACAGCTAGCCCAAAATTATCGTTTTTCCCTATGGTTACATCTAACTTCTTAACTACCATTAATCCCTCTAATGAACAATAGATCATAGTCCAACTACGACTAACCCCTCTCGGTCCAGGAAAGAGTGTGACGCCACATTGTTCAAGTCCCGAAATCAGCTCTTAAAGGAGCAATTCATCCACTTACCCCAACCTTGGGGAAAGAGTGAATTCCTTCTTGTGTAGCTGTGTTCCCAACTCCCCAATCAGACAAATCCCCAAAGTGGTAGGCTTGTTGAGTCGGCAATCTGGCCACTCTCACCCATACAAATAAAAGGACCACCTTCATAGGCAAGAGTTCACGACTCACTCAGGATTTAGGTCATGTTGCCTATGGTCATCCTGGGGAAATGTAAGTCTCTATTATGAACGGTGTTATATAATAAGACTAAACATTTCATAGTCTGGTCTTATACGAACTCCTTTATATAGAATATCATCGCTCACATGTCTATACATGAATAAATCGGGATCAGGTCATTTGTAGCACTTTACAACAATTGTAACACTACAAAGCAAACCATACTCGTAGTGTCACCAGAATAAGGTACCCAGCCTTATCCATCTACTACAGACCATTTAGGTTATCACTTAAACATGATCCTTAAACTTGATCCACCCGTATATCTCTACATACATGTTTAAGCTACAAGATAACCTTGGATATTAGTTTATTAGTTTATGGTTAATGTAACTAAAATATCATATATTTTATTAAATAGACAATGAGTTTGAATAAAATATCATATATTTTATTAAATAAACAATGAGTTTGTTCAATAATATTTAAAACTATAGGACCCTAGGAGATTTAGGGCATCAACCCCAACACATCTGTTGTAGGCTAAGCAATAGGAACCTATTTGCTACATGGGAAACATTTAAAAAATATGAGTTGGGAAGCCTAGTGAGTTACTAGTTAAGTATAAACATGCTTTGAAAAAGTAATCAAAACTGGAATCAAAACATGCTTTCAGAACCTCGAGAGTATAAAACATTCAAGGAAACATTTCCATAATTTTAAGACGGAGATATTAAGAAAAATTTGAGAGCTGGAAAACATGTTTAAATCTCATGAATCATAAATAATGCATAGACTTGTACCCAAAGGCAGACTCAATACACTCAACGTCGATAACCTTGGCTTATGTAGAATGAACTCAATACAATCAACGTCTATAACTCTCATACCTACACGTAAAAAAATCCCCAAAAAGGCTAAGCACCCCCGCACACGGCCCAAAGCCTATTTATATGCCAAGATGGGTTCCAAAGACCTATGTCATATCCATTATCTGAACTTCCTGGATACCTTCATCTCCTTGAGTATCAGGAGTCTTTAAATTAGGGTACATGATTCAAAGGTTCATAAAACTATACTTAAACATCAGGATACTGTAAACATATCATAGGTATCAAATCATGAATAACAAATAGCTTTCCTTAGAAACATATTTGTTTAAATCATGCTAGTAAAAATCAAGTCTCATAAACATGCGTAAGTCATAGCCTTTGTAAAGATAAATTATAGATCTTATAAACCATTTTCATCATAGTTTCAAGGTAAACACTTCATATCAAAAGAAATCATGCTTTGAAACATTCAAAGAACTCATTTTAAAACATTTTGTCATTCACTATCACTGGTTAGCTCCCAAAGATTTGTAGACTATTCCAATATTTGTTTGTCCTAAAAAAGGAATTAGAACCCTTGGTTAACCTCAAAGTAATCCTAATAGCTTTCAAAATATTTCATACTTCTTTTATTTTCTAACAAATCCTTAAATTCCTCTTAGAGTCCATACTTAGTCATTTTTAAGTTAAAAATCCATAGCACTCTAAAATGGACTCAAAATTTGCTCACCAACTTCAAATTCCAAAATCAGGCTAATGCCAAGCCCACGACAGTTAGATGCATAGCCAGAGGTAGGCGTGAGCGTTGGGACACGCGACAGACATGTTGGCATGGGCACAAGGTGTCCTGATGAGCGGTATGGGCAGCAACACATGTACAGGTTGGGTGTCGAACGCGTGCGTGGTTAGGCGTCAAACATGTGCAGACTAGGCATCGATGGTGCATATGAGTGAGGCGCATTGGCACTTTGCTTGTGTGGGTCGTGACGAGTGAGTGTGTGGGCCCGAACGATGTTAGTCGCTTAGTTGCGCATTGTTGCATGCACAGTGGGTGGGTGATGAGTGTTGAACCAGGTGCTCACCGACAGGCTACTTCCCCGTCTAGCTTCTTCAACCTTCAGCTAGCAGCCTTCTTTCAAACACCTAATTTTTAGTACACAAAACACTATTTCTAGCCAGACTAATTCAATTTTTTTTCCATAAACCTCTTAAACAACCTCTTAACTAACTTACCTCCAAATTTTAGCTTCCAATTCCTCTCAAATAGCTCAAAATTCACCAACAAGGCCACCTTAGTCTGATTGCCCAACCTCAAATTTTCTTCAAATTTCAACATCTTCTTAGCTGAATTTCACCATGGCAGCCCTTGGTCTCCTTCTCTACTGATCAAGCTCTGGTTTGGCTCTAAAATTTTCTTCTTTGCTCAAGTAAAGTGACAAACCGAGCTTCTTTTCCCAACTTATATTTATACAATCAACTGCATGTCTTCTAAGCCTAAGATTTGGATAACTCATGCCACTAGTGGTTGTCCTTAATCCCTCCTTAAGCCACCTAATTTTACCAATTAAAAATTAATTATTTCCTAATACTTATCAAATAAAAATAATGTAGATGCCCTTCACCTCAAGCACCACCCTCAGCCATATACTCCCCTCTTCATCACCTTATGCTCAACCACACCAATTCATGCTTCAATGTAAGACTCATCGACGCCTCTTCTCATGGCCTTAGCTCGCCCACACCTTGTAAACTTAATAAACTCCCACTATGAGTACCTATGGCCAATGCCTAGTTCACACACCTAGACAACACTTCCGTTCATACTTCACTCACCTCTCCACTCTTTCTAAGCTCTACATCTAACCTTATTTTCCCTAATCGTCCTTAAATTTTCTAAGTGTTTAAGAACACTCAACTCTTAAGGCAACATCAACATAATTTAACTTAGAGAAATTTTAGAGAGAAAAGTTTTAGGGTTTACAATATTATTGGTCGACCATGTAGCACGATGCCACAAGTAAAGTAGGTCATGTAATCGGTGCTAGGAATTAGCTGGTGTGCCCTAGCATTCTCTTGAGCCAATCACACGAATCATAAGTTGTGGCTATCCACAAGGTCAACCATTAACCTCATAGGACCATTACCTCTCGTGAAAGAGCTTCCTAAGTTTGCAGTGGTGGCAGTTAACTACTTCACCAAGTGGACTAAGGCGAAAACGTTGACGATAATAGCTGAGAAGAAATCATCAATTTCTTCTAGAAGAGCATAGTATGTTGGTCGGATAACAAGTGACGGATCGACAATACAACTTTCAAAAAATTTTGTAATGAGTTAACAATCAAACACTATTATCTTCTCTAATTCATTTGCAAGCCAATAGACAAGTTAAGAAGGTGAACAATATAACTAAAAAAAAATTGAAGACCACGCTTGAAGATCTGAAAGGATTATGGGTAGAAGAGCTACTGAATGTCCTATGGGCTTATCAAATGGATGACCCTTCAGACCTCGACTGGAGAGCCGTCATTCTTGTTGGAATTTAGGGCTAAAGGGATTGTTCTGATTGAGACTGAATTGTCTTCTCCAAGAGTTGAGAAATCCGTTTGAGAGGAGAATGAAAAATCCCCTAGAATTAATCTTGATAGACTGGAGGAGTATCATGAGACTGCACGTCTCTGACTGGCTGAGTATAGGGACGGATCCACGTGGAGGAGAGCGAACCATATGCCGCTCCCTTAATTGATTTAGATTAGTCATATATATCTTGTTATTTAACCTAGATTACATAAAACTTCTTTTAGTGCAATGGCATTTAATCAATCAATAATAGATAGTGCCCTCTACGTCTTCAGAGTTTGATTCCCACAAAGCATAATTTTTTTCTTTCTTTTTTTTAATGCATGCGTGAGCTTTGTTCCTTTCTATTTTTTAAGATTGTCTCTTTTAGTTTTAACTTATATATTGTTGGATTTTATGTCCTAAAACTCGTAGTTCGTAATATCATATTCTTGTTCAATAAAGCTGTTATTGAAAATTTTTAATAAAATTAAATTCTATATTCATGAATCCAATAAACTAAGGATTCGAGGCTATTAAGTTTAAGTTTGAACTTTATATAGTGACATAAATGTGGATCAAGTTCAAATATATAGCCAAAATGGTCTATAGTATATGAATAAGGTTGGGCATTTTATTCTGGGGATACTATGGATGCGGCCCATTTTGTAGTTTGTACAAACGATGTGATCCTAAACCATTCATATGGAGACATGAAAGTTGAGGCGTTCTATATAAAGAGTTTACATAAGACTGAACCATGAAATAGTCACCTTTTACGTCTAAACGTCGTTTTATGTATAAAACTGACTATTTCGTTAATTAATGACCTAGGTAACTTAATCTTAATCCTAAGTTAACTATGAACTCCTGTTCACTCGGAATTATCCTTAGATCTGAATAGGTGAGGGTAGCTCATTATCGCTGGCCCAATAAGCCTCCTATTTAAAGGGTAAGATCAGGTGGATAGCTGGGAACATAGGGTGCAAGACGGAATTCACTCCTACCCATTATAGGGATAGTAGATAGGTTGTTCCCTTTAGTACTAAATTCAGGTCTTGAACAAGGGGCTCCACCCTTTTCTTGGCCCGTGAGGGGTTCGGTTTAAAGGTTGAACCTTAAACCAATTGTTCATTAGAGAATCAGTGGAACTTAAGGAATAAGATATAGTCTTGGGGGTAAAACGGTTTTTATGACCCAACCGAGATTACGAACAACCTGTGAAGGATTAACTTACTAATCATGGTTATATCATATGGACACAAATATATTTGTAGTGAGGGGAGTGCAACTACGAGACTATAGTGGAATGACACGTTAGTTAACGAATGTTGATTAGCTCCGTTTAAAAGAGTTTAACCAGCTAATCTCGGATCGTTGGAGCCCATGATTTATAGGTTCATTAGGTTCCCCTACTATCTCGTATGGAATAAACTTAGAACAGTATGATAGAATGATTCGAATTGTTCAAATTAGATGAAGAGAAAGAAACCGACAAGTATATGTGATATAGTGGTTGGTTTTCAGTTTAGAGATACAACTTTAATGATTAAATATGATTTAAATATCAAGAATATGAATACATTCATATTTGGAAGCTCGGAAATAATGAAAATGGTCAAAGATGTAAAAAGTCAAAAAATTGACTTTTGACTTTGAAAAGTCAAATTTTGACCGGCCCTATATTCAAATGTGATTTAAATTTCGAGAAAATGAATACGGATTCATGCTCGGGAGGTCAAAATTAGTCAACATGGAAAAAATCATAAAAAGTCAAAATGTTGACTTTTTGGTCAAAATTTGACTTTGACAAAATGACCATTTTGCCCTTTGACTAAGTTAGTGGGAAAATCCAAACTTTTTGTTGGATAATTCCACTAACAAGATAGTGGGCTAGGTGTTGGCTTATAGTGGAGACATCAAGTCCACTTAGATAGTGGATTTTGAGGTGTTGGGTTTTTATGAATTTGTTTCATGCAATTTGCATGTTTTTTTCTATAAATGTGGGCTTTCAATTTGGATAGAAGACTTTTGACAATTTTGCCAAAATTAGTTTCTAATTGGGCTGGAAAAAATCACTATTTTTGAGAAATATCCAAACCCAAATCCAACCCAAAAAAATCCGTCTCCTATTTCCATCTCTTTCTCTCTCTCGGTTTCTTTATCCATCGGATCCCACAACCCGGTTTTGAGTCCAGAGGATAGTAGGCAGCTCTATTGGTTGTCCGGTTCGTGTTCAGGAGCTTCAAAGATAATATTTCAAAAAACCGTAATTAATTAATTTAGGGTTGTATGTTATTTTTGTGCAATTAGAGTAAAATTGGTCCTCAATTCTGCCGCGCATGCCTATTTTTCTATCATATATATATATTATCTAATTATCAATATTTTAAAATTTGCAGATTAACATTTTTTAATATATATTATATATATTTTTTATTAATTAATATTCCTTAATTTAAATATTACATTAATGTACTTATATTTATATAAATGCTATACTACAAATTAGTCTCTAAATTTTAAATATTGTATCTAATAAATCTAAATTTTTTCAATGTATCTTATAAGTCACAAATGTGTAACATATCCATGAACTTTCAATTTCATATTCAATATGTTTCTGACATATTCAAAATGTTTCACTTAAAATTATTTTATTGGACAAAAAAGTAATTTCTTTTTTCTAATGGAGTCTTAAAATTTCACTTTAATAAATACTAGATGTTATGTTGATTGTTCCCAAAGAATGTATAATATGACCTTTAGATACAAAGTTAAATTTTATATATGATATTACAATTAACTTTTAACATTTTTTAATATATATATGTAAGAGAGACCTACGGTTATAAGCTTGAAACTATAGTAATATATCAAATATACAATAAAAATATTTAGGGACCTATTATGCATATTTTAACGTTCAAGGACTATATCTATAGACACAAATTTATAAATACATAGGCTAAAATTTTAATCTTATATCAAATCGTGCCCCCCTAACATGAATTTTTTGACCCGCCACAGGTTGAGCACAAGAATCAAGTAGCTTAATATTACAATTTTAGGGTGCAGATACACCATTTCACGAAGATGATTTAGTTCTAAGGCGAGTTATACCCAACACCAACGATTCTACTAGTAGCACCTTGGGATCATCTTGGGAAGATTTGTATGAAATTGTTAAAGTGGTTATGCCATGTAAGTACAATTTAGCCATCATGGGTGGAAAACTGTTGCCTCATTCATCAAATGTGAGGAATCTCAAGTATTATTATTAATAATACGTTTCTTTGGTTAATTATGAAATGTATTTTTTCTTCAGCTATTTAGCTTGATCCTTTGACAATACTCAATAGAATGTTTTTCTTTGTCTATCTTATAATCAAACTTGTTTGAGTATAGGGGAAAGTAGATAGAAGGATAAGTAAACACATATTTTTAGTGATTAAAAGAAAGAATTCATTATCATTATCATTATCATCTACAGCGACAATTCAAAAATGTTAACAATGCACAAAGGCGAGAAGAATGAAAATAGAAAAACAAACAAAACAATTAAATCATGCCTGGATGGCAGGACAACCGGGGATGTCTATAAAGAAGTTCTCCAGATTGATACCATCACCTAGGTTGGTTTCCGAGCTAGGAAAAGCACAGTGCTTAGAAGCATTGCATATGTCTTGGTATATGACATTCGGAAAGTTGAAGTCCAGGTTAGGGTAGCGAGCTTTAGTTACCTAGGCTGACCAAGCAACACCAGTTTCCATGGCTGAATCTTCAAAATCAAAGTACTCTAGAGTCTCCTTGTACATGGATGGTAGGAAGGAAAGATGACCCAACTTGGAGTTGGCACCAGATAGTTCTTTCTAGAGGTTCTCTATTTTAGATTGGCCAGTAGCTAGACTGATTTGTAACTCCTCAAGTTTGGCCTAAAGAGATGAGACGGATTCTTGTGTGCGGAGAAGTGACTCAGCAAACTTAGTGTAAAGACATTGTAATTGCTCATATTCTTTCACAGCATAGAGTTTACATGGAGATGGTTGAGCTTGGAAGCCATTGGTTGAGCAACTATTATCAAACTCACATGGCTCTGTGTAATCAGCTTAGTTAGAAATATAAATGCAAAATCACAAGAGAGGTAGAAAAGCAAGTTTGCCTGGTTAGAGGTTATTTCAACCCTTGAGGGAAGGTTGACTGGGGGTGATTGTCCAAGCAACTAACGTTGTTGGAAAGGTAACTGTGAGATTTCCCCTTTCTACCTATGATATAGGTGTTGGGTTTTATGCCCTAAACTCGTGGTTGTAAATGTATAAATAAATTATTAATTTGTTGATATTTAAATAAAGTAATTTGTTATTTTATATTATATTAATGTTGCATAACTCAATCCAATAAACAAAATCCAAGGTTATTTACATAAAACTTGAACGGTATGTTGTTGACATACAATAGATTTCGTTCAAGTAATAACCTAGAGGGTCTATAGTATATGGACAAGGTTGAGTGTCTTATCTTGGTAACACTATAAATACGACCCACTTTTAAAGGTTACAAACAATGTAATCCAAATCGTTAATGTGGAGACATATGAGTGAGGGTATTCTATATTATTTTGTATAGGACTGAACCAAGAAATTATTAATCTCTCTTTATAACATTGTTGACTGAAGAGATTAATATTTCACATGATGATCATATGTAACTTGATCTCAATTTTAAATAGACTCCCATGAGGGCTCGTTCTTTGATTTGTATGGGTGAGAGTTAGAGTTGTACATCGGTCGGTCGGTGTCAGTTTTTAGAGGAAATCGGCACCAAAAACTGACCAGTCGGTTTGTATGTTTCTGGAATCGAATTGTAGGAATTATGCTTTGAAAACCGACCGATGATTGGTCGGGTTGGTCGGTTTGTTTTTTTCCCTCATCTTCTTCTTCTTTTTTCTTCCTTTCTTTTTTCCCTCCTCCTCCTTCCTCCTCTCCTATCCAAATTATAATCATTTCATTTTGTTCAAAATTTGTTGAAAATTGACAAGCATACTTGGTGTTAGTTATTTGATTAGGAACTTCAAATTTCAACCCAATCTTCCTTATTTTGTTAGATGTTGACCACAATTAAGGTTGTACATCTAATCTAGGGCTACCAACTGCTATTGGAAGTTATTTTAAAATTAATGTTTTAAACAAAAACATTGGAAAAGAACCATACATATTACATATTACATAAGTACAAAATAAGTCATAGACTCATACAAATACATATTAAGTCATGTTCTCAATTTCTTTTTCCCATACATATTGCATAAATCAAAATCTGAAAGATATAACATCTAGCCACCAAACAAGATAGGAAATACATATTACATACTACATTAACATAAGTCCAAAATAACATAAGAAATACACACCATGACATCACATAACAGAAGTCCAAATGAAAAAAGGAAATACATAACAAGTCCTAATTAAAAAGGAAAAATACATAAGTCCAAATTAAAATTCAATCTAAGAAGTCAAAGTCGAAAAGTTTTCAATATCTTCAATGTCTTTTTCTTCATCCATGATCATTCTGAATCCTACAAAATTAACAAATATACTAAAATAATAATAATAAGTCAATATTGTTTATGATTTCTCAATTTAAAAAAAAAAAAAAAAAAAAAAAAAGGTAAAACCAACACAATACCTTCTTCAACTGTTGAATCTTCCTCCAATTGTTTGTAAAGATCAATATCTATCGATTTAGAACTGAGCCAATTTTGAGTACATGTAAGAGCCTTGACTGTTCTAGGAGCCAATGAAGAACATGATGAGTCGACTATACGTCCTTCAGTACTAAAATCAGACTCAGATGCTATCGTCGATATTAGGATTGCCAATATATCTTTACTTAGTGCACTAAGAATCTCAAACCGATGACTATTATGCTTCCACCAATTAAGTATGTCAAAGGTTGGATCATTCTTAACAAGAGCTTCAAGCAAATACATATTAAGTTCATTCACCTTATCAAAATGGGTTGCGTCAACACTTGAGAATCTTGAAGCAAATCCATACTTTTCCTCTACACCCATTGTTTGAATCAGAATCCCATCCCTAGCCATATTAGCAAATGTACTATCATTCTCATTCCCACAAAAAGATGATGAACTGTATGCATTGAAGAGCCTCCTAAAAACATTACCCCTACTTTATTTGTCATAATTTTAGCTTCAGTTGGCTCTAACAACTTGTTGAAACAATATGATAAAAACCTTAACTTATATCATGGATCAACACAACAGCTATGAGCAACGTTGCAACGCTGCCCATATTGCTACTCTAGTTTATTGTATTTTTCCTCTATGTTTCTCGACATTGTAAACATTGTATATATTTGTAAGTTTTTTTTCTCATTGAAGTTTTAGTCCAAGTGGGAGATTGTTGGGAAATGTCCTAAAATTCGTAGTTCGTAAATTTCATGTTAAACATTTTATTTATCGATAAAATATTATTGAGTATTTTATTCAATAAAATTGTTGATATTGCATTCTATCTTGAAAATTCAGTAAACGAATCCACGTCTATAGTATGAATACTTTAACTCGAAATTTACGAACGGTGAGTTTTAGGACATTTTCCAACAACAGCAACATACAATAGCAAATTGGTCTTCTCGTTATTTACCCAATATTTATCAAAATTAGCCTCCATGCTCTTAGCCACATTCACAAGAGTTGGATTTTCATTATCCATAGAATTTTCTTTTATGCAATTATGAATGGTGCTAATTTGGTGGAAAATCACATTGGAAGTACTATTCAAAGAGCTTGAAATTTTTAAAGTGACATTGTAAAACATTTCCAAAAACCTAACCAACATCCGAGCATTCTCCGAATCATCTTTGGTAGGTTGGCATTCACCCGCAAAAGTGGGTTCTTCATCCTTCAATCTATCAAATACTTTTTCAAACTTAGTAGCCGTATTAACCATCATATACGTAGAGTTCCATCTAGTGCTAATGTCAAGGCACATTAAACTCTTACAAACAATCTTTTCAATTTCAATACACTTCTTAAATTTCATAGCTCATGTAGGAGAAGACCTCACAAATCTAATGGCATTGCAAATTCTACTAATGCACTCATAATGCTCCTTAAATGCATCACAAATAATAAGATTCAATATATGAGCACAACATCTAATATGCAAAAAATCACCTTTCAATAACAACCCACTACAAAATCTCTTAACAAGATAAGCCACAACTATATCATTTGAGCTTTTGTCAACAATCAAAGTCATAACTTTATCAATACCCCAACTCTTTAAATTCAATGGTCCTACCTATGTTTTCACCTATATGATTTTCAATGGTAGTAAAACTAAGAATCCTCTTATGTAAATTCCACTCAGAATCAATGAAATGGGTAGTTAACACCATATAATTCATGTTTTATCTAGAAGTCTAACAGTCAGTAGTGAGAGAAACCCTATATTGTTGTGTCTTAAACATGTCTTTCAACCTTTTTTTCTCACTAACATAAATCTTAAGCACATTCCTAGCCATGGTTACTCGTGATGGAATAAGAAACTCGGGCTCATACAATGCAATCGATTTGTTTATGAATCTTTGAAAATCAATGCCCTCCACAAACCTAAAAGGTAACTCATCTAAAATCACCATCACAGCAAGGGCTCTTTGACAACTCTCCAAACTAAAGGACTCAAAAACAAGTTTCGAATAAGATTCACCAATAGCTTCTTTGGGTTTAAATATCAATTGTGCTTGTCCTGGTTCTCTCTTTCTCTGATATGAATATTTTTTACAACTTGCTAAATGGTTTTTCAAGGTTCCAGTCCTATTTCGTTTAAAATGACAAGCATACTTTATCCCACAATATTTACATTTAGCATAAGGGTCATCAGGATCACAATCATTAATTTTCTCAAAATGGTCCCAGACAATAGAGGTTTTAGTATTCTTACGCTTCTTTGTTGGACTACTTGATTTTGCTTTGATTATGACTGGAACCTCTACTAGATCCTGATCCTAAACTGTTGCTAAATTTTCTGGTGTATCCATATCTACCCTATAAAACAAACATTTTCAAAATTTCTTAGAAAAATACAACATTAAAATTTATTTTAAAGGTAAAATTACCAGTATGTCCTCAATTAACCTTACACAACATCACGGTTAAAACAGTCTAATCAGTCCATATCATGCAATTAACAGTCCAATCAATTTAAAATAAACAGTCCCATCATCATCATGCAGAGGGGGATAACTGGTTCAAAGGCAAACCAGTAGAAAGACACTTACCTTAGATTGAAATTCAAAAACTAATCCAAGAAATCAATCTCCAATAGAAACTAGAATTAATGTCCCTAACATAGAGATACTGTTGGGGATGATGCTTTAAACTCTCATGTCCTATAGTTTGTAAACACGGTTTTGAACAAACGCTTGTGATGTATAATATATGATATTTTATTCACTTTTATCTATGAACATGGGATGTTTTATTTGCTTTACTACAAACCAATAAATTAAGATCTCTGGTCGTAGTTTGTAACTTAAGCATGTATGTGGAGACATACATATGGATCATGTCTTAAGTGATAACCAAAATGGTTTGTAGTATATAGATATAGGGGGGAAACCTTATCCTGGTAACACTACGGATGTGGTCCGCTTTCTAGAATAATTATTGTGACTTGCTACAGATGGTCTAATCCTGATCATTCATGTGAGGACATTCAAGCGGGAGCGTCCTATACAAAGAGTTTGTATAAGACCGAACTACGAAGTGTTATAGTCTCGTTATATAACGTCGTTCATGACAGAGACTTCACTTCACTAGGATGACCATAAGTAACATGACCTCAATCATGAGTGAGATGGGAACTCCTGCCTTTGAGGGCAGTCTTTTGATTTACATGGGTGCAAGTGGCCAGATCGCTGACTCAAGCCTAACACTTTGGGGATTTGTTTGATTTGGGAGCTGAGAACTCAGCTACACAAGATGGAATTCATCCTTCCTCGAAGTAGGGGTAAATAGATAGATTTCTTCCTTAAGGGCTGATTCCGGAGATTTGAAAGATGTGGTGCCACACACCTTCTCATGGCCTGAGAGGTGTCCACACATAGTAGGACTATGTTGTATTGTTCATTAGAGGGATCAGTGGTACTTAAGGAATTAGATGTAACTACATGGGCAAAACGGTATATTGGCCCAACTGTACTTACGAGCATCTATGAAGTGGTTATCGTACTGTTGATTGGTTATATCTAACGGACACAAAAATATATCTATGGTGAGAAGAGTGCAGTTGTCGATCTTTAGTAGAATGACTGACAGTTAACGGATGGTGGATCTCATGACTAAAGAGCTTAATCAACTATTCACGTACTGTTGGAGCTTCGAGCCATAGGTTTATAGGGTTCCCTTGGTAGCTCAATGGATTCAAGTTGAGAATTAATTTTTGGGTCAGTTTGAAGTATTCAAATTGGCAAGAGGGAGTTTGATTATATATGGTATGATTGAACTAGTTGATTATATATGATATGGTTAACTTTATGTATGAGATACATTAATTGGAGGAAAATGATATAAATATGATTTATATCTAGTGAAGGAGAAAAGACCATGGTTAATGTATTACATATGATGTGATATTAAGCCATAGGTTAATGAATATAATATAATTATATTTATTATTTATTTTTGGACAATTATAGGAATTGTGTCGACATTTTCTCCGTAATCGTGTGATAGTGGGAGGTTGCTTTCAGTTTTCGTAACTGAAGAATAAAATGAAAATCATTTTCATTTTTACAAGAGGTCAGTCATTCGCTCAGGTCTTGGTGTATACAGCCTATCGCATAGTAAACGAAGAGCCTACACGATAGCTCAACATTTTTAAACAATCGTATACATGTGCACAACTTACTAAACGATCGCATAGGATTTGCTAAATGATTGTCTAGCCTTTTCCTAAACGATCACGTGTTCGAGCATTTACTAAACGAACGTCTACGTTCATGGCCTATTTACTAAACTATCGTGTACCACTTCCTAAACAATCAAGCATCGTCTATACGATAGACACTTAACTTCTCCCACCTGCTTGGTTGTGGTATACGATCTTCTCTTCCTCCTTCCCTCTACCAAATCCAACAGAGCCCACACCTCCTAGATTCTCACACCGAGAATACCGAGGGTTCTAAGTGCTGATGTCCTACCTACTGCTGTGTTTGTGTGGAGTCCGTTCGTGAGTAGACGACCAGGTTTTGGTGGACGTTTACTTGGACATTCTCAGCAAGAGCGAGAGGAGGAGTCCTTGTACGAGAACGAGTTTTAAGGCGAAGAAGGGTTCTTCAACTGGTATGTTTTCGTTCACTTTATTATTAAAGTTTCAAAGCATGTCTGTAATTGGTTGTTAAAAGCATATCTATTTTGTTAGATTGTGAATGCGGTAATTTTGTCACAATGAGTTTGGAATGATCTTGCTTCCACTCAAAGGTACTCTTTGATGAGAGTTTCTTCAGACAAACCATTCAATTTCATCCCAAATACCTAAATTTTATATCAACCAATTTAAATTCTTTCTAAAGCTCTCCAATAATTTACCAAACACTTAATTTGCTCCAAATTTCGCTCAATGATTCAAATTGATATATAAACCATAATTTAGGATTTAAAATCTAATTTCCTACATTTATAACTAAACTAAAAAGTTCCATAGTCTTAATACTCACCACAATTATGACAAAAATGACTCTAAACGTGCTGGACAACGACTTCAAAACCTCTCAAATCTTCAATCTAACCCTGAAACCTTATGGGTATTAACCAATCGAAACCAAAAATTAATGGACATTTGAATTACTCTAAGAAATTTTCAAAGATTTTGCCAACAAGAGCGATACTCAACTGGTACAATGTTCATACTATCAATCTCGTGGTTTGAGGTTCAATTCCCCCACCCCATCTTTAATTACAATACCTCTTCAAAAAAAAATCAAAGATTTTACCAAAAACTGGAACACTTGCAAATCTGTCAAAATAGCCGAATTTCGACGTCTGCAACGACGAAAACTGAGACGCACGAAGGGAAGGGTGACAAGCGACGACAGAAATGTGTGACCGAGGTTTGTCAATGACGACTCTCGGTGCAGTGGCTAGAAAAAGTGTCGGGTGGAGAACAGCGATGGCTGGAGGGAATCGGAGTTTCACGAAGAGAAGATGGGGAGATGGAATCGAGACATGTTATAAGGGAGAGAGAGAAATTTTTTTTTTTTTTGGTCTTTTTAACTGGGTGGTTTACAAATATCGGTAGTGTGCATATATATATATACCCCAACCTAACTCATTTTTCTTTTTTAAATTCCAAATTCCTTTTTAAACTCCAAAATCCCAATTCCTTTTTTTAAAAAAACCAAAAAAAAATTATCGGTAAAATTAAAATAATATGGTAGTTTTAAAAACTATTTATAAAAATATTGTACTTTTGAAATTATTTAGAAAAATATTGTTGTTTTTTTTAAATAGGTCGAGGGTTCAAAATTCGACCTTTGAACCCTTGGCCTTTACCCTTTTTTTTTTCTTTTTAATAATTTAGACATCCAACCTTTGTGTTTCTTCTTTTTTTTTTACCTTTTCAACATTTGACCTTTGTGTTTCTTTCCTTTTTTTAAAAAAAAAAATTCTATTTTATAAAAACAATTTCTAAAAATATTTTATTATTTTATTATTTTATTTAAACTCTAAAAATAATAAATTTTAAAAAAAATATCTCATAAAAATTTAAAAAAAAAGTGTAAATTAAAATATCTCATTTATATAAAAATAATTACAAAAATCAATGTTTCCCACAAAGCGGATGTCGTCGATTTCAAGCTGATTGTCGTCGTCGACTTCGAATTTGAGGTTGCTCTGGTTCTTCTTGATGTTACTCTGGTTCTTTTTTATATTACTCTGGTACCTTTGTGGACGCTTCATGATATAAATATTCATTATGCTCTCCACGACCCCGACCATGTCCATGCACGTATGAAGATGAAGGACCAGCCTCTGAGTCATAGTGTCCTAAACTAAATGCTGGCATCATCATCATTGGACTAACGTAATCAGTTTGACTCTGCATCTGCATCACAGGGGGCAACTCTTCCACATTATGGTCAACCTCAGCAAACTCATCCTCTTTCCGTATAGGTCTTCTACGTCTAGGAGCTGGTGGAGGAACAATAGGTATATTGTACATATAATGTATCTTCTCCATATAGCTTTGGTTGTCACTACATATAGTAAGAACCTGGTTCAGATCATTCGCAACATCACGGAGTCTACTGTTGTTCGATCTCTGTGAATTATAAAAAAATTAAATAATATTTAAAATAAATTTAAATTAAAAATAATTAGATAATATTTATTCATTTACCAGATGACCCACAGCTGCTCTCGGACGAGCGACATAGTGCCTTATGATATTATTATACCAATGAATGTAGTCTTGAGTGACATCTTTGTCAAACTGTTCAATAGAAACCCCTACTACAATAAACCTTGCACGATAGTTCCATCGCACTACCAAATGTGCAATATTTTCGAACCAATTTACAGTTCTTAAGTCGATATCATGCAGTAAGGGTTCAGTATTACAAGGCGATGAGACATCCTACTGAAAACTGAATTGTCTCATCACCCTGTCAAGAAGATGTCACTCACCAATGTTAAAACATATGAGAGGACTCATTGTCCGTCATATGTTTTGACCATTCGTACAAAAATTGGGCAAAGTATGCATAATAATTTGTACGGCTCCCAAATAACCTGAAACACAAAATATTATAGTGGAGAACATTAAAGACAAATACAATAAAAATGTGTATAAAATAATCAATTAAGTTCAGTGTAATGTACCTGATCAGGTTGAAGCAGATCAAACATGTATCTGTACTGGCTGACTACATGTGTGGTTGTCCTCGTCACACAAAATTTATCTCTCCACCTAAATTTTTAATTGATAATTTAGAATCTAAATTAACTAGATCAGTGATATAAAAATTAAATTGAATTAAAACAATATACCGAGAATCGTAGGCTCGTCCAGCTAACTGAGCGTCATTAACATGTTGTAGCTGTGGAGACATTGTTGGAAATCGCTCCCAAACCCATAGTTGCAAAAGTATGAGTGACCCAGCTATTTCTCGAACCTCAGGTCTTGTTGCTTTGCATAGTTGTCTATACAACCATGCTAAACATGCTCCACTCCACAAATACTGCCCCGCATCATAGAGGTTAGCTAATAGTGGCAGGAACATCAAGTAAACAAAATGACTTGATTTGTAGGAAAACAGACTTCCACGCATCATTTGTAGTATATATGCTCACGCATATCTTATGATGGTTTCCTCGTCTGCATCATGAGCTCACAGAATTGTGTTCCTAACCATATCAAACTTAACCTCGATTCTTTAATTATGTCGGCATGTGGGGTCACACCAAGGTACAGTTGACAAACTTGTGACTAGTCATCGTACATCACTCCGGTTGCCGGCTCACCGTCAACAGGTAACCCCAAGAACACTTCTATGTCTTGTAGAGTGGTAGTGCACTCTCCAACACACATATGAAATGTATGCGTCTCAGGCCTCCATCTCTCGACCAAGGTTGTGATCAGATGCTAGTCCAACAAAATAAATCCCAATCTGGAAACCTCATAGAATCCAGATGTGCGCAGTAGCGATAGTATTCGAGGGTGGAGTGGGATAATGTGCTGAGAACTGCCTCTCGACGCCTGCAAGATATTTCTCCAGTAGTACGATCTCACCATACAACAGCTGATCGATGAATGGACTGGTCATACAAAACATCAGGATCAACAGGTTCTGGGTTTAAAGCCATGATCTGAAAGAAAAAAAATATGTATTTCTCAATTAGAAGAATAATGTACAACTTAATTAACTTAATTAAATAATGTACAACTTAATTAAAAGAATAATGTACAACTTAACTAAAAGAATAAAATTGTACCCTTCATCGTGTACTTCCACTATGCGATCGTGTAGTAAAGCTTAGCGATCGTGTAGCATTTGGTATACGATCGTATAGTAAAAAGTATGCGATCATGTAGGTTTTGAGAAGGCGATTGTCTAATTGTAATAGCTAAGCGATCGTGTAGGAGTTTGTGGGCGATCGTGTAGTAGGGAGCTCTCAAAGGCCATCGCAGCGTGCCACTCATCATCTACTTCCACTAGGCGATCGTGTAGTAAAGCTCAGCGATCGTGTAGCAATTGGTATATGATCGTATAGTAAAAGGTATATGATCGTATAGGTTCTGAGAAGGCGATCGTGTAATAGTAATAGTTAAGCGATCGTGTAGGATTTTGTGGCTGATCATAGAGGATTTAGTAGCGATCATTTAATCATACTGAGCGATCGTGGAGAGAATGTAAACGATCGTTCCAGCGAGATTTGTAACTTTCCAGCGAGATTTATGACTTTTCCAGCGAGATTTGTAACTTTCCAGCGAGATTTGCATTCTTAGCGAGATCCTCTTCTTCCTTTACTCACTCTCGCTCTCGCTCATTTTCTTATCTCTCGCTCACTCTCGCTCATTTTCTTATCTCTCACTCGCTCTCGCTCACTATGGTGAGCTGCCTGCTTAATCTTCCCAAGCAGCTGTCTGCTTACACACCGATTCCCTATTCCAACTTCAAAAATTCATAATTCAAAATCCAGAAATATTTTTAAGAAAATTTCTTCACTCAATATTTTCTTATCTCTCGCTCACTATCGTCTAGCATTCAACGTCTATCGCCTAGCGCTGATGCCGATCGTGCAATGCCAATGCCTCATCGCTTAACGCTATCGTCCAACATATAGCGCTATCGTTTAGCGAGATCCTTCGTATTGTCTAGCACCTAGCGCTTATCGTTTAGCTCAATCGTTTAGCAAACGATCTCGCTGATCTTACTCTCAGCGATTTCGCTAATCTCGCTCTCAACGATCTCGCTTTCAAATTTTCTCATCTTTCCTTACAGATCTTCTTTAGTTTTCGACAGGTCGAGGGTTAAACCCTCGTCCTCTTCTCAATTTTCTTTAAGTCGAGGGTCAAACCCTTGATCTCTTCTTTAATTTTCGACAGGTCGAGGGTTGAACCCTCAACAAAATATTTTAAACTAATTCCCTGCCTCAAAATCTCCAAAACAACTATAGATTTCTAAATAGTTTCAAAACCACTATATTCCCCTAAATAGTTTTCGTAATCACAATATTTAAAATTTTTTAAAAAAAAAAAAAAAAAAAAAAAAAAAAAAAAAAACTCCTTTTTTATACACCCCAAATAAATATGGAAAAATTTTATAAAAAAATCCAATATCCTAATATCCCAAATCGTTTCCAAAATATTTTAAATCGTCCAACTCTTAATAAAAATTGAATTAATATAATAATCCAATTTTAACCATAAACCAAATAAAATCCCAATTCATCCCCAAAATGATTAAATTGAAATTTATTTAGCAAAAATCTCAAATTACAATCTATCCAAACAATTCAAGATAAATTAATGATAATTATACACGATAATTCAGGGTGTTACATGTTTTTCTTGAAAAAACTTATCAATCTATTGCACTATCTTGCTCTCATATTTACAGAGAAATAGTTCTCTGACAAAAAAAAAAAATCCTTCTCTAAACTTCCAATTGGATCCTACCATCCTTGTTCCAAAGAGAATAGCAGAGAAGATCGGTGGTTGTGTCTTGCTTGGAGCTTCAAGAATTGGTTTGTTTGGTCGTGTTATTTTCATTCAAGATTGGGAGAAGATTTGAAGAAGAGTTTCTTCAAAATTTTGTTACTCTTCTTCCTTAACAATTTTGTAAAAGCATGCTTAACTTCATAATTGTTATTTGTTCCGTAAAATTTTTCAGTAACAAAATTGGGTAAAAACTATTAAATGCTTCCGCTACCGGATTCAATCCCCTCATCGATATCACGGAAAAATCCATATTTCACCTAATATTTCATGTCATGGTGGTCGACATAGTGAAATGTCAATCAAAATGTTGACATGTCGATTGAAATTATGAACTATAATTTTTATGGAGTGATCCATAGTTAATGAATGTTGATTAATTTAATTAAAGAGTTTAATTAATTAATCTTGTACCATTGGAGCTTCTAATCTTTAGGTCCATTAGGTCCTCCTGCTAGCTCACTGGTAAGGAATATTTAATTTTGGAAGAATTTGAACGGTTCAAATTATAAGGGAATTTAAATTGATTGTATATGTCACAACTAATATAATATATGAAGATACATTACATCATGCAGTTAATTTCAAATGAGATTCAAAATTAAACTATATAATATATGAGAGAATGTTGTATTTAAATAAGATTCAAATATTGAATACTATGAATGGGATTCATATTATAACTATAGGTTAAATTTAATATGAATGAGATTCATATTAAAACTATATGTTAAATTTAATATGAATGAGATTTATATTAAAATTATATATTAAATTTAATATGAATGGGATTGATATTAAAACAATAGTATATGAGAGAAAAATATATTTGAATATGATTCAAATGTAATATTAATTAAATATATGATATTTATTTGATTAATATGTATTTATTTTAATTAAATTAAATATGATTTAATTTAATTAAAAATTAACTCCCCTATAATTATAGGGGAGTGAACTTGGGTGAATGTGAGGGAGGGGAGTTATCTTCCTTCTTACTGCAAATAGAATGATTTTGTATTGGAAAAAGAAGAAGAAGAGTTCTTCTCTAACACTTATAAAAGAGTTCTCTCTCAGTTCTACTCAATCTCTCACGATATTTACAGAGAAAAAGTTTCTGTAAAAAGTAAACTTCTTTTCAATCTTTCAAAAAGGTTCCCACAAACATTTTTCTTGTCGAAAGATAGCGGGCAAGATCTTGGTGGTGGTGTCCTGTTCGAGACCAAAGAAAATTAAAAAGTTCATGAATCTCAGTCAAAAACTGGAAAAGATTGAAGAGTTGTCTTCAAATATATTTTCTTTCACCGTTAATTTCTTCATAATAAAGCATGCTTAATTAAAATATGTTCAAACTTCTCTATAATTTCCTGTAAGTTTGAAACATAAATTAAAAGCACATACGCTCATGCGCTTCCACTGTGGAATTTAATTCCTTTAAGAAGAATATCATACATTTATTTTTAGTTTTTGTATTAAATATTCAAGATCTAAGATTATCTATAAATGCTTCAGTTACCTTATTCTCATAATACAATAACAACAAATATTGAATATTTTTTCTCACTTATTCTTTTAAAAGTAATCGGCGGTGTTCTAATTATGGAGCTTTAAGCTTAACCTTTCAGTGTAGAGTGGTTTAAGCTACACACGTTTCAATTGGATTGTTGTATATTAGAGAGAACAAGCTAGAGAATATATGTTGCACAAGTGATTGATACAAAAGAGATATAATACACATTGCAGAAGAGTTGAATCTCTGTAAAGAAAGCAAGATATTCATCCACAACAGAACCTAATTATTTACATATATTTATTTTTGTAAAAAAAATTAAAAAGTAGCTTTTATGATATAATGTTTAGAAAATTGGCAAGCAAATATGAGATGGAGGTTGAGGTAAGAAAAGGCCCACCACAAAAGCGGTGTATGAGTATATGATTATAGAATCATATTTTTCAAATGTTAAGACAAGGTTGGCATAGCATAGGATAGTGCATCAGAATTGTCATTTTCTCATTTAGCTTTCCCTTTTTATTTCTTTCTGCCAGCAACCTTCACGTGTACACTGTATGTTCTAACACTCGATTCAAACTTTTTCCATCCCTCTGTCTTTCTGACTACAAATAAGTGAAAATGATATCTGCCAAAAAGAAAAGGTACAATTTTTTAATACATTGGAAACTTAAAATCACTTTTTTTTCATATCTTAAATCAACTCAAATTCTTTCTCAATTTTATTTATCCCAAACTTGTTTCAGTTGTCTCATTAATAGAATCACTTTAATTTTATCATTTTGGTTTCGACTCCCTTGCATATTATCATAAAAATAGTTGGGCTAAGTTTATAAAAATACCTATGAATTTTGTACGTAAAAATTATTTAGAATTTTTTAGATATGAAATGGTGTAGCAATGACCTACATCGTTTCAAGTCACTTTTCACTTCACATAATTCTAACTTCCATGTGTGTTCAAAATCTCAAAGAATTTTTATTCAAACAATTATAAAAGTTTAAAGGTAATATTACAACATATTTTTTTAAATAAAGTAAAAAAATTAAGAATATTTGTTATAATTTGATCTTTAAAAAATGTCTCTAAATTTTTAAAAGTTTCACTAGTATCTTTAATTAAAAAAAATAATAATCAAAAAAATCAAAAAATACAGTGAGGTGCAAACAATTTTTAAGCAGTGTGAGGTACTAACTAAAAAAGAATAAGTTTAAAGATATTGAAAGTTTTGAAAACTCAAAAGATATTTTTGAAAGAACAATAGGCTATTTTTAAATTTTTTCTAAGACGTTTAAACTTTTGAAGGCCTTGTTTGCTTATTTGAGTTTTTACTTTTTGGTTTTTGAAAATTGTATTTATTTTTTCCACAATTTCCTTACCAATTTCAAAAAACAAAATCACCAAATTAAAATTGTAACTTAACCTAAGGTAAAACTAAAACCAAATTCCATATGAACCAATCCTACTTTATGTTGCTCAATATAATATAGATTCAGAGAAGCCTACAAATTTAGATTCAATAACTCAAAACAAAGAGAATTTTATTATGCCCTCCAAGAAAAGAAAAGGGGAAAAAATTTTAAAAATAATAATAATAATAAGGGGGTCTCCACTTCACATCAAATTATTGAAGGAAAGACGGAAGCTTCTATATAGAAATCATTTCCCTGCTATACACTCTTCTAGTATGGCCATAAGTTATAAAACTTGCAACAAGAATTAAATATTTTAATTACAATATCTTGCATTATCAAAGATATAGATACAAGTTGGCTTGGTTTTTTTCACCTGACTGAGAGCTGTCTCATATCCCTGAAGAGATTGTGTCTGGCTCTCCTAGGTGTTTTTAGTCAAAATTCCAAGCTCTCTACAGTTGAATTTGGCTGGCAACCTCAAAATGGCAACTCAACTGTATCATGCTCAGGCGTTTTGTAACTGAAACCCGATTCGTCGCTCGAATGCCTTTTTACCACACTCGCTCTTTGCACTAAACGCACCAATGCTTGTACTACTTCAGACATGGGAGGTCGAAATTCAGGCTCAGGCTGCAAGAGGTTCAAAGATTGTACACGTCTCACAAAATTGAAGGGAGATGGGTTTGTAAGCATTTGCATTTCTTATTCAAACAAACATCATAAGTTTGGCATAGAGTAAATAATGCTGCCCAAGATGGAAATTTAATTTCATTTTTATTTACGATGATGATTGCCCAAAAGTTTACCTGTACACAGAGAGCAATGATGTCCGCAAAGCGCGACAGAGATTTTGCAGGGTACATTCCATTCAATGTAGGATCTACCATTTTTGCTAAGGCATCGATATCATGAAGTTGGGGAGTAGCCCATCTCACAAGTGACTGCTCTGATCTCACCCTGGAACTGAACAAAATGAAGGGAATGGGAGAAATTACAGACATATCAGCAAGAAATGGATATGAATCACGCGTATCTAACTTGGTATGAAGGAAAATAGTTTACCTGTCAAGCGGCTTTCGGCCAGTCAAGAGCTCCAACATTACCACCCCAAAGCTGTACACGTCACTCTTGACGGTATATATTCCTGACAAGGCAAATTCCGGAGCACTATAGCCAAACGAACCAACCATCTGAGTAGAAATCTGGAAGAATCATTTATGTATAATAAATCTGGTGAGAAATTAAGTCGTAGCTATCACGGAAAAAGTGCTTAAAAGGACATGAAAACACGTTTACGAGCTCTGAAAGAATAAGAATTCTCAAGTGTTAACCTGCCGCTCTGTGTTGGGTGTTAAAGCAGCCAAACCACAATCTGACAAATGGGGGTTGAGATCTTCATCAAGTAATATGTTTGCAGTCTTCAAGTTTCTATGTACAACAGAAGGCAAGCAAACCTCATGCAAGTATCTACAATGCAAAAAAACCAAATCAGAAGAAAATCGAAATAACTGTTTGCTCCCAACACATTCCAGAACACTAGGTTAAGTTGTAACAAACTCAACATACTCTAAAGCTCTAGCAGTTCCAAGTGCTACCCGGACACGTGCATTCCAAGTCAGTGTTTTACTACTTTCTTCAGCAAAATGGAGCATGTCATGCAAACTCCCACTTCCAATGAACTCGTAAACTAGAAGACGCTGGCCATGTTCCGCACAATAACCATTTAGTGTGACAATGTTTGTATGCCTCAATCTTGACATGTTTGAAACCGCTTCAAGAAAATTGTCTTCTTCCTGTAGTGACAGTGCTGAATTATCGATTTTCTTAATTGCCATTATCTACATTGCAAAGAAGAATGAGGAATTAACTCACATTGATATGGAGAAATATTATTAATAAAAGGAAAGGCTGCTCAATGTATAAAGAAACAAACTACGAGTAAACAAATCAGGTCAACATCAGAAAGGATGTGTAACTGCTCAAGACATCATCTTACCTTCTAATATTCTATTAAAACATAAAATAATAGAAAAGGGGTTCAAATCATAAACCTTTGATTCATGATATTATTATTGCTAATTTGCTTTCTACATCTAATAAAGGACATATATAATAAACGGCCACACTCAATGACCAACAACCTTCCTAAACATCTCAATAATCGTCAAGTACTTTGTCGCTATTATGACCAACTACCCAACCAAAATGCTGTTTTTGCTTCATGTTGCTAATTAATAGCTACAGATAGCAACTACTTTGTATGAATCACTACTTCAGCCCCAATTGATCACAATTACTAATGCAATAGAAACTAATTGACAGATCGAATAAGTTCAGTGCTTCCTGTTAGGAGGATAAGATGAAAGCAGAAACTAATAACTCCCGTCATTGCACTCTCTGGAACTTATTTTTGGAGTATTTACGATTGATTATGAGATGAAGTTACCTTCCCGTTAGGAAACTCTGCTTTGTAAACACGGCCAAGAGAACCTTCACCAACTATGCATTCTTGGCTAAAACTATTTGTTGCACTTTGAAGAGAAGCAACGGTGTAAGAAGTAGCAGTAATAGGGGACTTTATTCTTTTCACTGATCCATTTTTTGCTTGTAATCTCTCAGGATTCATTTTCTCTGCAGGAAGAGGCTTAATATCGGCAACAGCAGCAACACTTTTCACCCGATGCTCTTGCACCTCAGCATTCACTGAAATAATTGTTAAAAGTAAGATCTTCTGATGATGAAAAAATGAATAATAAGACTGCTGTAATCCAATTGAATCATAACTAATATCATTTATCCTACAAAGTCAAATGCCATAGAACCTACCACTAGTGCCAACAGACAGCCTTCCACTGGAAGCTCTTAGACCAATGTTCTTCCGTTTTCTCTTCTGGATGCAGACAGCAAAAGCAACTAACACAATGAGGACAAAAATTATAGCACCCAAAACTATCCCCACTATAGCTAAAACTGGCAAGCCTTTGTTCGAGTGGGATGATCTCTCATCAGAACTTGGTGCAGTATGGGTGCCACCGCTAGACCCAGGATGTTTGGGGCTGTTACGAGATCTACCAGGAGGAGGTGGAGTAAAAGGCGGTGGAGGAGGTGCAGGACTATTGTCAAATGAATTTCCATCATACCTGTTTTATGTAGAAGATACATTTAAAGACATTATGCAACAGTTCAATATATCAAAATAAATATGCAAAAAAGAAGAATGTGCAATCACTGACATGAAATTTTCAACCGACTTCAGTTCTTGAGGTATCCATCCACTGAAATTATTATTTGCTACATTTCTGTAATGCAAAGACTTAAAGAGATAAGAAAAGGAAGAAAGATAACAGCCAACTGGACCTGGAGCAACATTAAATTAGAACTTACAGAGTGGTCAGAGGCAAATCAATTAGAATATTGAGAGAGCCAGTCAATTGATTGTTCTGCAAAAAGCTACATAGTGTGGAGAACCAATAGAATTAAAACGTCAGTTTCAGTTTTTTAAACGGCTTTTGAGAAAAATACAGGTGTTAAAAAAAACTTACAGGGAAGAAACATTGGATAAAGTTCCCAAAGACTTGGGAAGATCCCCAGTAAAGTTGTTGAAAGAAAGGTCCCTGAAAGAACAAACAGAGATTTTGGTATATTAATCAATTAAGAATTAGATTCAGTGGTCGCCTCCCACAAGAATCGACACCAACTCTGAGGATCCAGAATGGCCATTAGTGAATTTCTCAAAACTTAAGAAGCAACTTAATTTCACCTTCTGCCAGAAATAAATATTCCTGAGTTTGAATACTTGTAATGACCAGATAAAAGGTTTTAAGAATTAAAGAAATAATAATTTGTTCTTAAAATAAATAAAAAGTATATATATATAGGGGGAGAGAGAGAGAGATCCAACTTCCGTCTACTCTACCAAAACCCAGAAAGGTATATATTCAAGCCAATTAGGTTCAAGCATAAAATTCAATGACCTGATGAGATACAAGAGCCTAAAGTGCTCATTGGCAAAGCCTTCAAAGGCTTGAGAAGCAACTTACTTCTTCCCCAATCTGTCAGAACCATGGAGGTCTATTCTGGGTTCAGATTGACTTACTTTAAGCAGTATTCTTGTTATTTGATTACCCAGGATTCAAAATGAAATGCATATTGAAGTAACAGATCCAACAATGAGATACGATTAACATGACTTAACATGATCAACATCATTAAAATTCATGAAAGTGGAAGCATTGCTTAGCAAACAAACAAATTATTATACACAGAAGAATGGAAAGGAGGGTTCAAAGAAGAATCTTACAAGGTCCCCAGGGTAGTAAGATTGGTGAAAACGTCTCCTATCGCCTGAGATAGCAAATTATGGCTCATATTCCTAAACCGGGGTTTTGAGAGAGAAACATAGTCAGGGGGGATCCAATTCTAATGCAATTACATGGAAATTATCGACAGATCTTTGTAACTACAAAACCACTCACAAATAATTGAGAGAAGCCATGGTGGAAAAAGAATAAGGAAGATTACCACTTAAGCTGTTTTTTGCCATATTTCTGCACAGATGATGAATTAGAAGTAAGCAACTAAACAAGAACAAAACAAACAAATCAAAATATCATTAAGCATACAGGCTCGTGAGGTTTGGCGGCAATTGGTAAGGAATAGTGTCATGAATATTGTTGTCGCTCATATCACTGAAAAACAGATGGTCACATCACAACAAGTCAAATAGCACACAGAAATAGTAAAATTTTGGAACCTTACATGAACTCAGAAAAAAGAAAATAGATGGTAGTTTACTTACAGCTTTTTCAATGACAAAAAACTTGAGAGCGCATAACCCATCGTTCCATTCAGCCCTAACCCAGAAATCTCACTATTGCAATATAAATCAGTTCAATTAAAGAAACCCAGCGACAGAATACCAAAAAAGAATCATCATTATCAATATCACTCACATGGAGACAACAGCAGATCCTTCACAAGTCACCCCTTTCCATGACTCTACACATGGATCGCCTCCACTACCAATCCAACCAGTCAGCTGAGGAGGACTGTTCAATGAGGTGTATATAACTTGCAAAGCTTGAACTACAACAGTACAAAAACAACACTCAGAGGAAGAACGACCATTTTCCAAACGAGTTCTCACCATTTAAAGATCAAAACTCAAATAAAAACAGCTGAAAATCTCAGTAACTAAGCTAAATCTTCTCCATTACTAAAATACAAATGAACATTTAATACAAACCCACAACACCAATATTTCTTTTCCCCAGTTTCCTTCACTCAACTGGGTTTTCTCCAAGCTCAACATAGCTCGATCGACATACAAACAACAAACAAATCAAACATCACTACAGAACATACATTTATCACATTCAAAACAAACAACCCAAGTCACAAATTTCCCAATCTCCATTCTTGCCCCCACACCCACAAAACCAAATCCACCAACCCCGGACACAAAAAACAGAGCAGAAAGAGGAAAAACAATCCGATCAAACAAAAGGATAAGCTAAAAAGAAATCAACCCATTACCCACCATCAGAAGCATCAGTAAGAGCACGAGCAAATGGAATACAACCAAAGATCAAGGAGAAAAACAGCAAAAGGAAGTCCCAAAGCGCCATTAAAACACCAAAAACATTCGAGGGGTGCTCTGTTAACTAGTTATCAATGGGTTTTAGAGCATGCAGAAGCAAGAAAGAAGCAGAGAAAGCAAAGAGAAGAAGAATAAGGAAAAGGGTGATGGGAGAAGGAGTAGCAATAGTAGTTGAAAGAGAGATCGGTGGAGATTGGGAAGAAACATCGCCATAAAAGAAAGTGACAGCTATAGAGAGAGAGAGATTCGAAGCTTATTGAAGAGTAATGAAGAGAGAGAAATGAAGGGGGAGGGAAAATGGAGTAAGAGTGTGTCGGCGAAAAAGGGAAGGGGGGAATTAAAATTCTGGAAATTAGCGAAAAACAGGAGAAAGGTGAGTTATTTGTATGTAGGCCAAGGCTGAAGGCAAGCAACGTATGAGTTTTTTTCTTTATTTCTCTTTCCTCTGTTTCGTCTCTCTCCATCGTAGTTTGATTATTCGAGTCTTATTTTATTACAATTTGGTTTGGTTTAGATCCTTTACTTTTATTCTCACGTTTATGTGCATTTTTAGGAGATAAATTTTTGGTCACGTCAAACCTTTCACATTTTACACTGTTCCCCATTCTATTTCCCACCCTCTCTTTTCAATTTCATTCCTTTTTTTTTTCTTTTTTATAATAGGTAGAGTATAAGAATCGAATTTCTGATTTAGTGAGTGAGAGTATCGGCTCAGTTAGACTTATCTTGACTTCTTTTTCTATTTCTACTTTAGGGTAGATTTGTTATTATATTTTTGGTAAATTACAAAAACCACTTTGAAGTATAGTGGCAGCTGCAATTACACCCTCAAATTTTCAATTGTAAAAATTGAGTAATCTAACTTATATAAGTGTTCAAATTGAACCCTCAAACTTATAATATTTGTAAAAGTTAGACCCTCAAATGATAAATTTTAAACCCTCAAACTTACATAATTGAAGCAATTATCAAATCTAACGCTCGTATAAGTTTGAGGACTCAATTTGTAACATCATATTTTAGAGGTGACTTTTGCAATTTATTCCTATATTCTTTTAAAAAATATCAATTTACATCTTTATACTATGATATTTCGCCATTTAAGGGCACTTTTCATCAGTAATGAAATATTGTATTTGAATTAAGAAAAAAATCAATGACATGTCGGTATTTTCATATTGTATGAGTTTGACAATGACGTGAAAGTAAATTGACATTTATATTATATTGTTTAAAAAAAATCATAAAACAACAAATATAAGAAACAAAACGGAATTAATATAGTTGACATGAACATAATTCAACTAGTAATAAACATAAACTGTCAACCTTGAGGTTAAAAGTTTAATTTCCACTCCACGTGTCAAACAAATAAAACTAATGTGAAGTCATATAAATCATAAATGTTTTAACTTGTTCAAAAGTGTAAAATGTTTATTCACTAATTTATATGATTTTTTTTATATGTTATTTTTATATATTTTTTAAAAATATCTACCAACATTGAAAGTTATATCAATCTAAATCTTAAACTACTAATTGTATTAATTTAAACTTTTAGAGTAAATCAACTTAAACTCTTAAAATAAATCAATTTAAACTAGTAGCTACTTTTACTTGATTTCATTTAAGATCGACTTTAAATTACCTAAACAATATTATTTTTCTGAAAAAAAAAATCTCACCAAATTAGCACGTAACTATTTATGAGTAAACAAAACAAAATAGAGGAAAACGAGCAATGAATTAAAAAAAAAACTGTTAATGTCTATTTAATTATTGTATTTTTTTTTTTTTAATTAATTGCAATTCTTACATTTAAAGGAGTTTTGTACACACGTAAAAGCAATGTATTTACAGTTTTAAAACCAAGATTCGAATGAAGAGTTAATATTAATTTAGTTACGAAGGTTTAGGATTTAAATTAATACGACTATTAGTTTGAAGTTTTAATGAATTAGAACCTGAAACTAAGGAGTATAAATTATCGTCGTGTATTTTTTTACCTAAAAATGGAATTTAGTCCTTAATTTCTCTAATTTTTTAGTCCTTCAATTCTTAGGGTTCATTTGGATCACAGACATATTTTATGGATATAGATATTAAATATTTGGGATTTGAATGTCTGAATTTTAAATGTAATAATTAACGTCTATGTTTGGATATCTATGATAATTAATGTCTAGAAGTTAAATATGTACGTTCAATTTATCAATTTTGTATATAAAAATCAAAATTAAATCATTACTTAATTAAATAGACTAATTATTGTAATCATTAAATAAATTTAGCATTATTTAATCAATAAAAATTAAAAAATATTTTTATATTATTATAATTTAATTAAAATATTGATAATCGTGATAATAATATTAATTTATATTAAATAATTAAGATTACATAAAATATTAATGGTAACGATATTAGTTGAAATAATTAATATATTTGTATCTAATAACTAATTAAAATTAATAATAATGAGTGATTGATATTTATTCGTTAATTAATTAAATTATATTTTTACTGGTCATCTCCCAAACGTAAAAATCTCACACCTTTGTAGGATATTAAAAAACTCATAGTATATGAGTTTTGAAGTTCTGGATAATAATTTATGTGTTTTAAAAATTGAAATCATGTGAAATAAACGAATATATTAAATGTTTGTCTAAAATTATAAGGGAAAAGTTGTGAAACAAACGAGTCCTTAAGATTTTTTTTTTTTTTTTTTAATTATTACTATTAACTTAGTTCTTATTCTCTTAAGAATTTTTATATTAAGTTCTTTACTTTTATATTCAGTCCTTGTACTCTTAACAACTTTTAATTTAATCTCTCATATTTTTAACATTTTTAAGTTGCTCTGATCAATTTTCATTAATTCCAAAATATTTCGAAATTCAATTGACTGAATATTTTCCAGTGTTAACCTTTTTTATATAAGTTAAAATACCGTACTTTAAGATCTATTTAATTTTGGTCCATATATTTTTTAAGGTTTGGTATTAGTATATATAACTTTAATAAAATTTAAGTTCCTACTATTAATATATTGTTAATTTTTATATATTAATATTTTTAGTTTATAAGAAATAAAAAATGATAACCTCATCAGACGAGTTTTAATGTTTACCATCTATACTAAATTTAAAATTAATATCAACACATGAAAGAGTGTATAGGATTGAGTGAGGGATAAGCTATACCTAGACAATTAAACTATACTCTTAAGTCAGAGTTTGTGTTAAATAAATTTAATGTATGATGTCATGTAACCTTTCTTCTTTTTTTTTTTTTTTTTTTTTCTTTTTAATGAAATTATGTTGCATTAATATTTATTTTTCTTCCATTCAATACTATTATTCTAAACTTATATTTAAAGGAAAAAAAACATTGGATAGCATTTATAGTATAATTGTACTACTGCTAAGGGTTTTAATTTCTCTTGACCATGTAAGCTTGTCTTAATGATATCGACATGACTTTTGTCTCTCAAGGTCGGAAGTTCAATATCTAAAATCTTGTCACGTGTCTTTTTCTTTTCTCCATTTTTTTAATTTTTTTCTTTCATTTTGTGGAGGATGTGTGGGGGATTGTTTCGGGAAAACTATTATAATTGGTTATTGGTCAAAATTATCACATGCATTCAAAATTTTAGGATTAGTCATTTGTATTCTGATTTACATTTTTAAAATTTTCTTAATCAAATAGATACAATCAATATTCTTTAGCCTAGTTTGGTATATTTGTTTTAAAGTTTATTTTTTTATTACGTGATTTAAATAATGAAATTTCTTAAAATAATATTATGATTTTTTGAAAAATTTTTATAGATAAAAAAATGTCAAATTATTTAAAAATAGAAAAAAATAATGATAGACACAAATAGAGAAGAAAATTAAATTTTGTAATTTGTGTAAATAGTTTTTCTTATTTTTCTATTTTTTAAAATGTCATTTTGAATCTGAAATTGTAAAATGTAAACTACATTATAAAGAAACGTAAATTTTAATAATTATATTTTGTATGGATATAAACTTCTCTTTAAAAAAAATATGCATTTCATAATCTATGGTAAATTATATATTATTATAAAACAATAACTATTCAAAATGAATAACATAAAATATGTTCCTAAGTTGATTGTGGTTGAAATTTAAAAATAATATTAGTTGGTGACAATAGCTAATAAAAGTTTTTATGATTAAAAATATACTATTAGGCATATTTTCAAAATATTTTAAAATTGAGATTCACATTCTAATAGGTTACTAAGCATATATTCGAAAAAAAAATTAAAAACACGAAAATGCTATATGTTTTCATCGAATTGTTTGTTCTAATTTTTTCTTTTCATATCATCAACCGAACACATTATTAGTTTTCAATTTGAATTACTAAAAATCCTAATAAAAAAACCATGATTTTTTTCTCTTTCCTTATTATTTTATTATGTCAATTGGTTTTTGGCAGTGATATGTAGTTCTTTTGATCTATTGAAGCATTCTTAACTCATTGAATCGGTTTTGTTTAAAGTTGGAGGCATCATGTCATTTTTAGTATGTTTTCTATGAATAAAATAAAAATCTTAGGTGTTATGCACTCGTAAGTTTCAAAGAATTGTCCGATAAAATTTTGACATGTGACAATTATTTTTTTAAAAAAAATATTTTTTTAATTTTTTTTTTTTAAAGAAAAGGAGATGTACATGATTAAGTGCAGCCTAAACTGCACATAATCATTGCCCTTTCTATAGTGAGTGCTTAAGATTCAATTTGTCTCAATGGACTCGTGGCTCCATGATTTAGACTCCTGTGATTTGGTGGAGCATTGGACAATGCTTTATACACGAGATTAGATTTATTACTAAAATTCATCTAGGTTGTGTGTATTTCGTAGTAATGTGGATGAGTTTCGTGACCATTTTTTTTCCTTTTGCTCTCTCTATAGGTCTGTGTGGAATAAGGTACTCTCATGGGTCACTCTACCCATTAGAGACTGCTTATTAAGCTACGAATTGACTTGGAAGTGTCACAATAGAGCAGGTAACACTAAGAAAAAGAGGCTCTCCCAACGCCTAAAAAGGTCGATAGAAGAACGATCGTCAGGAGATATCGTCTCTCCCGACGACGAAGGAAAGGCGTCGGGAGTTAGAACTAACTCTCGATGCTATATAGTAATCGTCCGGAGATTGTCCCACAGCCACTGCCCATGGGGAGTTCAGAGAACTCCCGACGGTCTATTTATTCGTCGGGAGTTCCAGTTCCTTAGCGCATGATAACCGGCGGGATATTTAGCCTCATTTAATGTCATCTTTTTCCTCTTGAATCCCTAGCCGCACGCGCCTACCCTACTATTTTTCAAAATTTTCTTCTTTTTCAAACCCATACCACCTCACACCTAGCCTCATGCCCAATGCTCACGCCGCCTCTTCTTCTTGAAATTTTTCTTCTTCCTCTTGAAGCCCCCACCTCACACCGCCGAACGCCCGTGCATGTACCTCATGCCGAATGCTTCATGCCTCACGCCGCCGACTAGCTCAGCTCTGCCGCCCATTCGACCTCCTCCGCAACCGCTGGTAAGTAATTCATTCGCCGTTTTGTTTATTGAATATATGTGCTTTGATTTTTTTTGTGGCACAATCAAAATCAAAATCTAATATTTATTGTTTTGAATATAGATATTAATTTTGTTATTGTTATTGAATATACATATTAATTTTGTTATTGTTATTGTTATTGAATATACATATTTTATGATTGAAAGTTTGCTTTGATTGTTTTGCGCCAGTGGTTGGAGGAAAAATTATGGTACATTATTGAACTTTGAAATTGAGTTGAAAATGTTATGATGCGTTTTGATCACAATAAGTTTAACTTAGAGTACTAGGGTCGTAGGAAATATGAGTGTATATATATTTCATGAGAAAGAGGACATGGACGGAGTGTTTGGAGATTTGGAAAGTCTAAAGGGTAGGAATAATTAATGAATTTATGGCATAAAAAGTATTTTATTGGAGATCACAATGTCATTATTTTGGTGGAAATGTGTGTTGAGGTGGTTGAATTAATGTTTAGTTAAATTTGCCTAGAGTATGAGGTTTATTATTTGATTTGAATATTGTGAGGTAGTTGACAAGTGGTATACCTATGACAAAATCAGTTATGTTTGATATACATTATATTCCATGGATGTTGTGTATACACAAGTCTAATCACCTATTAGAGGTTATTTAAAATTTTAAATTCTTCGAATGAACTCGGAATTGTTTATTAAATTAATCAAAAATTATGCTTAATAAAGGCTTTGTACTTTGTCCAATAATACAGGTTATTGTTTTGGGTTATAAGTTAACCAGAAAAGATTTTATTTTTAAGAATTAATAAAGAATGAATTAAAATAAGGAATAAGTTTTTAGTGGAGTATAGAAAAGAAGTATCTCAATTTTTAGATGTGGCGAAGTTTCATATTAATGATTTCGTACGAATAAGATGTCCATGCAAGAATTGTATGAATTCAATTTGGAAAAAATTAGATATTGTGGACGAATATGACATTTGAATATTTTTGTTTTGTTGTAGGATGTTGTTCGGAGATGAAGTTAGATGATTGTTGAAGATGTTGTGTTCCAAATTTTTCTTTTCTTGATGTTATTTTCATCTTATTTCTTTCATGTATTTTTTAAGACAAAATTCTTTTATAAATTATCTTCTAACTTTTCATTTATTTGTTATAGTATGGACTTTGTTTTGTTTGTTTTATTTATTATGTGAATTTGTTTGAATTAGTTAATGATGTTTTACAGGTTATTCAGATCAAATTTAAAAGAATTACAAATTACAAATTAAAAAAAATTTAAAAGTCAATTTCAACCAATGAAGGAACTCTCCTTGCATATTTTAGCGCGTTGGGAGTTCTCTTAACTCCTGACGAATAAAACAGGCCGTCGGGAGTTCTAGAACTTGCGATGCATAGAAGAGCGCATCGAGAGTTCCTAGAAATTTTGACAACGTATACTAGTCGTCAGGAGTTCTAGGAACTCCTGATGCGCTCTTCTATGCGTCAGGAGTTTTAGAAACAACTCCCGACGAACCCTTTCTTGCATCGGGTGTTCCTATCCCGACGAATTTTTTTCGATCAAACTCCCGACGATCCGTTTGTTGTCGGGAGAGGATCTCCCGATGCGTTTTCCACCATTTTTCCACGATATTGGGCATCGGAAGGTGCGATTTCTTGTAGTGTAATTGCTTGCTATCTTGAGTTTGGAGAGTAACATGGTGTGCGATTCTTTATCACCTTTAGCAAGAACGTAACTTTTCACCTTTAGCGAGAACATAACTTTTGAGTCCATGGATCCAACATCTAGCCGGCCCTCAATGTATTTATTGAGTCTCTTATCTTGTTGGGTTTGTTCTTATATCTAGCCTCAAGCATAGAGTCTTATTTTTGTTGTAATATTCAACTTTTGTTAAAAAAAAAAAAAAAAAAAAAATTCAGCCATTTTACTTCTATAGACTAAATAATTGTAAGAAAACTAATAATTGGAAAAAAAAAAGCCTACTAAAAATGACAAAATAAATCAAATTAAACGCATATGAAAACAGAACTTATTGATTAAAATTAAATGGGACCACTTTACACTTTTTTTCTTACCATAAACTATATGCACATATTGCGAGTTCACATCTCCCTCCTCATATATCCCATAAAACGAGCACCACATAAAAAAAAAATATTGATCTTATTTTTAGAAAAAGGAAAAAAAATTATTGAGTTTTATAATCATTATTATATATTTACGAGATTGTTGTTAATTACATGATACTCTTTTAAGATCTATTCATTCTATGTATAAAAAATTCAACATATGCTAAAGTGAATTTTAAAAAAATGAAGCTACATTTAATCATTTTCTCTCTCTCTAAATCCCTGCTTCTCTATTGCAACAACTTTTTGCTTTTAAATTTCAATATTCTAACGTTCTCTTGAATCACCAACCATTCCCTACACTTTTATTTTTTTAGAAAAATACACACACAAGTTCTTAGTTATAATAAATTAAATACCCAAAAAAAAAACTATGAAATATTTTGTAAAATAATAAAAGAGCACTAAGAAAAAAAAAACGACGATTAAAATTGAATGACAAAGAATCAATGGAAAATACGAAAAAAGGAATCTCAATAATTTAAAAGGGTAATATCGTCCTTTGGCATCCTTCTAATAATTTAGTGACAATATCATTAGTAATTATGTTTTTTTTTTTAATTAACTTTTTCTTTTTCCTTTTTTTTCTCTTTTAACTAACATATTTTTTCTCTCTTTTTCATCACCTAAATATTAAATTTCAACGCGGCGTTTCAATAATCGCACTTTATATAGTGAGAAGCCATGCACAATCATTAATCATAATTTTTTTTTTAATGTTTTGAGACTTACATTTAAAATATTAAAGTACTAAATTTATAATTTTGGTTGAACTTTGGTAAGTTTTTTCTTCAAAAAGTAAGTTTAGTCCTTAAACTAAAATGATTGCATTTATTATGTCGTTTTGTTTTTGTAAAACAATGTATTTACATTCATGGACTTTAATTTATAAATTACAAATAATCTTTTGTTTCATTTTGATAATGTGGTTTACTAAATGATCCATTAAGCTTAGCTCAACGATTATTGACATGACTTTTAACTTTAGAAATTGAAGGTTCAATTTCCTATATTCCACTAAAGATATGATATATTTGTCAATTAATATACATAATGATTTATCTAACACGACGTGTTAATATAAATGTTAAATGAAATAGATAGATAAAATAAAGTGAAATGATTTTGTGATTATATTTTTTGGTCAAATACCACTTTGGTCCGTGTACTTTGGTACTCGTAATTTTAGTCCTCATATTTTCAGCAAATATTAAATTACTTCCGGTTAATAGTTTATGGTTGCCTTTTCCAAAAACATTTTATTATCTATTACCATTTTTACCATATATATATATATTTTTATCATATTTACTTATTATATTTTATTGCATGAAAATTATTATTATTATTATTTAATCAATTTTGATAAAAAAAAAATAACTTTAAGAACTAAATTTAAGATCTATTGGAAGTGTACGAAGACTTATAAACTAGAAATCTGAAGTACATAGACTAGACTTAAACAAAATTCAAAGAATTCAAAGAATTCAAAGAATAGAGATCAAAATGATATTATAACATTTTTTCTTCTTTGCCTTTATTTTGCTTATTAATCCATTTATGATTAAAGCATTTGCTTCAAAATACACCCCTAAAACTAGCCATGTTTAGAGCATGCTCAATCCCAATTGATTGTGTTTGTTTCACTGATTGTTATTTATTCCCTATTTTTTTCCATTTTGTTACAGATAAAATACAATAAATCAAAATTTCAAAAGTGTTTACACACAAAATGAAATCAAAGTACATTAATAACTATGAAGCTACCCTTACACTTTAAAAATGGAGAAATTTCAAAAATAGAGAAATAAAATAATAGAATTTTAATCTTCTTTAATAGAGATTGATAAAAGTCTATGTGTCTATCAATATTAAAAATTGATAGAAGTCTATCATTGATACATCCTGATAAACCCTAATAGAATTCTGTCAGTGTCTATCAATTTTTTTTTTTTTTACTATTTCTATTAATAGTTTAACATTTTTTCTATCTGTAAAAAATTTTCATGAATAAAGTTAGTAAACGGTTAAAAGCTTATGACATTACTTATACTTTATGTACAAATTATGAATAAAAAGGAGGAAAAAGAAATTGTAAATGCCCACCTTTTGTTTCTAAAACTTGTAAACCACTCGAGTAAATTTAAAAAAAAAAAAAAAAAAAACTAGCCCACCATGGCAGTCGGAGGCCGAGGCCGAGGCGGGTCGTTTCACATCTAAGAAGGTTTGCTTTTTATAGACCATGTTCTAAGCCCCCTTGACCAATCCGAATTTGTATTTTCTAATCTACAATTGGATCGAGAATCCTATTCCCTAATCCCATCTGGATTCAGAACACTAAATCCACCCCACTATAAATAACTAAATAAGGAGTCATATACAACACCTAAGGTAAGTTTTCTTTGCTTCACTTCTAACTTGTTCGGATCTTTTGTTGAGTACTGACTTAAGTATCAGAGGTTCTGTGACAGATACCACACCGATATTTTATTTTCTTATCTTACATGTGAAGGTCAGAGAAGTCTTATTGTCTAGATTTTGTCATATAGATAGATAGAAAAAAATAAACAATCATTGATAATAATTAAATACACCTGTTTCTCAAGAAAATAAATAAGAAATGAGAAATAAACATGAAATGCATCGCTGGTACTTAAAAATTACATTACTCAGTAAGTTTGAATTGTTAAAATGCAATTAAGTTGAACAGAAAAAAATATGGTTAAGAAGTAACAAGTTAGAGCAGATATTGAGAATACAATACTTAATATTTAAGAAAGCAATAAATATATAATTATATTTAAAACCAAAGTCTACCAATTAATCCAACATAACTCATTTGGATAAGATATATATTATCTACTAAGTTTTTACCATTTTTCTTTAAAGTACCAATAAGTTATTATTATTATCATTATTATTAAGCTAACTAAAATTAATATAATTACTAAACATCAATGCATTTGTTCAATTAAAAAAAAAAAAAACACAAAAGAGGTATATGATTTGCACGTCCTCACACTCCTTATAGTACTCAAAAAAAGGAAAAAATATATACATATATCAATAAGAAGTCAAAGACTTGTTTGATTTGCCATATGTATTATGTTTTATGTTTTTCAGACACCGAGTTTAGAAATATGTATTTGGCTGACAATCTAAATTCTATAAACATAGTTTTCGGACTCTATGATCCAAATAATGTAAATTCTAAAAACTATATTTTTATATTTTTATTGTTTTATTATTTTGAATTTTATATTTGAAAATATAAATTATATTAAATAAAAATAAAATATTTAGAAACCTAGTATGTCATATTATAAACTCAAGTCATTTTTTAAAATTAAAATATGTATTATAAAATATATAATGTTATGAAATAATATTTATATAAAAAATAATAATAACATAGAACATGTTCATAGATAAATTAATAATAATTTGTTTTAACTAAAGTTTGGTGGGTAACTACAACTAGGTTTAGATTTATAAATATAGTATCACACACCTTACACACATTTTAAATAACTGTATGAATTAAAATTCAATTTTTGAAGGGATCATTGCAAATATAACAATCAAACCTAAAATATTAATAGCACAATGCAAAAAAATTTGAAAATATAACAAAATTTAGATATAGCCCTTATAGTCAATCAATGATAAACCATAACTCTAATGGGAGTCTATCAGTAATAAAGTTTATCACTAATCGAAGTTTGTCAGTGATAGAGTCTATTACTAATAGATTTTGTGATACGTTTGCATTTCTTTAAAAAAATGTTAATATGCACTTAATTATTAGTCCTAAAAGTGCTACCCATTGCAATTAACCATTTTTTTTAACTCTGCTATCAAACACATACCTGCAAACGTAAAATACAACTATTTTTTCATTGAATCTCTTGTTTTCAAATTTATGTTTTTTCATATTCTCTATCAAATAATTCTAACTTTTAAGATTGTAATTACTTTCAAATACATTGTAATTAACATTAATTACCAATAATTTATATTCATTTTTTAGAAGTGCTTTAAGTAGTAGATTATTTCCTTCATTTTACTCGTCCGAATTGTTTAGGCCCCGTATGATAACCATTTTTTTTTTAATATTAAGTCTATGGACACTACTTCTACTTCTAAATTTCTTCGTTTGTTATCTACTTTTCACCGATAGTTTAAAACAACAAGTCAAATTTTGATAACTAAAAAAATTAGTTTTCAAAAGGTTGTTTTTGTTTTTGGAATTTGGGTAAAGAATTCAACTATTATACTTAAGAATGATGTAAATCATCATAAAAAAAATGTAGATAAAATAGGCTTAATTTTAAAAAACAAAATAAAAAACAAAATGATTACCAAATGGGGCCTTAGGTTTTTCTTTTTCCCTCCTTTCTACTTTTATTTTGGCTTTGTTGAGATTAAGCTTCTAAGAGAATTATTTCAGATTCATACAAAATTAAAGTTGTTGTTCTACTAGTATAGATCATTTGTATCATATTGAGACAATCATTACAGACTACTAACAACTCGTGCAATACGCACAAGTGTCTTTAAGTTAATTATTTTTATTGAAAGCGTGTCTCAACTACTCGTTCATTTGTGAGTTCATCGTTGTTAATCTAACCATATCAGCCTATCAAAGCCCCTTCTTTTCTCATCTAGTTTAATAATGACTACCCATAATTTTTATTTATATGCAAAACGTATGTAATCTTAGATATATATACTTTGTTTTGTAGCTAGTTTTGCTAGTATGTTGCACAATTTCAATATATATAGAGTATACCAACCCCAACATTTTAAATATTTTTGTGAAATTCTTACAAAAGGTATTTTATGAAATAGAAAGGCGATAAAATAATTCAAAGTCTATTCTCTATGATTCAACGTTGATTCATCAATAATTACTACTCAATAGGGCGGGTCCAATATCACAATTTCATTGCATTTTGTAATAATGATTCACCCACTTTTTTCCAATAATTTTACTGTTTAATGGATTTTTTAGGTTGAATATTTATGATATTACAATATTAAAAAGACACAAATTTCAAACGTTATTGCTCTTTGAATTTATTCTTCGAAAAAAATCCACTTTTTTCATGTCTAGAGTTTGAGATGGATGCATATATCAAATTTCATAATAGACATATTTAGTTTGAGAAGATTGAAAAATGATTTTAAATAATTCATGAACTTTTTTTGTTGACTTAACGAAATATGTAATTGTTAATATGTGTTCATTCTCCTTGTAAGATTTATCCGACTCTTTTAATGGAGCGAGGAATCATCATTTAAGCGAGAGAGAATAGGGAGAAAATCATGTCAACTAAACGAGGATAGAGATGAGTAATACATTTTTCATCCCCGTTACAACCCCACCTCATGCCATTACCTTGTTTTTATACATTGTATTGTTTATATTATCAATGTAATTAGATATACATAATATTTAAGTTTTAAGTTTTATTATTTAATGTAACTTAGATAATTTTAAATACTGTAATCATAAAGTTAGAACATTTCAACCATATGTATTAACGATCAAATAATTTAATAGGTTAATTATTTTGTTTATAATAAGAGATTTAAGAAATTTCTCATAGGATTCTCTATCTAAAATTAACATTTTAAATGAATATCGGTGATAAACTAAAATAATTTATATAATTTAATATTTTTTTAAAAAAAAAAGAAGATTAAATTTCCATCAAAGAACTCAAACTCTACAAATTATCTGCAAGGAATCTCGGTTCATATTCCTAAAAAATTAATAGAAAATTTCACGGGATGAAGAATAAAATAGAGATTTAAGAAATTTGTCTTAAGATTCTCTATCTAAAATTAACCTTTTAAATGAATATTGGTGATAAACTAAAATAATTTATATAATTCAATATATTTTTTTTAAAAAAAAGAAGATTAATTTCTATCAAGGAACTCAAACTCTACAAATTATCTGCAAGGAATCTCGATTCATATTCCTAAAAAATTAATAGAAAATTTCACGGGATGAAGAATAAAATAGAGGGCAGAAACGAAGAACTCATCCACTCTCCATCCTACTCTATGAACATCTATATTGATAGACTTATAAGATGTGACAAATTTAAGTTCACTCATAAAAAAAATATTACATGTATTGTTGAATCTACTTTTAACTTTACTACTAAAAAAATGAGACAATTGCAATAATATCATGAAAAGATTCTAAGAATTGTAAATTTAGCGATGAATTTTTTAAATTTACAAATACAGCAAAAAATACTAGATCTAGTTTCCGTCTTTTATTATTCCAATTTCACCTAATGTATCAATATGTACATCAATAGTATATCTGATATATTTTACATTTGGTATATCATTCAACTGATATATTTTATAGTTGTTAGATCGGTCAATTTATAATTGATACACAAAATTTACCATTCATTATGCCAAATTTACCAGTCAACAAGTGCTCATGCATATGTTATTATTTGTGGACTTAATTTGAATCCTTATTCATTATTTCTGAGTATTATTTTTCAAGTATATCATTAACTTATAATGATTCAATTTGTTATGTAATCATTCTAAATGCATGTTGACTTCGCTTTGAATTAGTTGATTTTAAATGGATGGTTATCTACTATTGAAATACTGGAATAAATAAATTTCTAAAAAATATTGATATACTAATATACACCAACGTTAAACATGAAATGAATTTTCAAGTGATATTGATATACTACTAATACACCAATGTTATACTTGAAAATTAATTTTGAATGAATGTAATTGATATACTATTGATATATGCAATATTATACTTGAAATTGATTTAGAATGAATGCTAATATATTACTGATATACCAATGATATACTTGAAATAATTTTTTAATGATTATTGTACTATTGACACACACTAATGTTAAATTTTAAATAAATTGTGGATGAGTATCAATGTAATACTTAGTATTGCATTTTGAATGAATGATGATATACTATTGATACACCAATGATATCCTTGAAATGACATTCAAATGAGTACTTGTATAAAATTAGAATACTAACACACACACTATACCAAGTTAAATGTAACTCACACACAAACACACACTGTACCAAGTTAAATGTAACTTACATGTCAACAAAATTTCGAACATTGAACAAATTAATTGGCATACCTTATATGCTTATTGGCACAAGAATGAGGGTCCAATTGAAATAATAAGATGAAAATAATGTTTATTGATTAACTTTTTTTATATTGATTTTTTGGTCCTTAATTTAAAATTAATTAATTAATTAATGCTTTGATGATAACAAATTTGAACTTATTCACTTTTAGTATTTTGAATAGTCTACTGCGTAAAACTCGGAATAAAGATTTCAATGCAATTTGAATCATTCAAATAGGAGTTTTTAAGCGAGGAAGATATGACCGAAAGCTTAATGGAAAAATCCCGAGCTTATAACATGACCGGTTTTTTCTCATCAAAGTGGACCAATTGAAAGGTGTCACTTGGAGAAATGGAGGAACGACACATGGTGGGCTTTCAAATATTTTTGGATTCATTTATGTTGATGTCTAACGACTAGTTTTTGACACATGGTAGACATTTGTTTTTTGTTGGATTTTAAAAGATATATATTATTATATTATTTTTTACTTGAGTCTAACGGTTAGTTTAGTTTAAATCTCAATCATTCAATTTTCTTTTACCAACATCGACCGACCCAAATTGAATTTGGTTTTCACCTATTTAAATTCTTCATCTTCTCAAGATAAAAACAACAATTTCATATCTTTTTACAATCGTCCATAATTCATTAAGCCTCCATTGTTACTCTCTCAAAGCTTCAATTATCTTCTTTTTCATCTTATTCTTAAAGAGAGATTTATGTATGGTGATGATTGATTTGTTGTGAGCTCAAAATTTGTAAATCCATTTTTTTAGAGAGTTTCTCAAGTGTGCTTTAATTTTTCCAAACATTTTGTAAGGGTTGTGTTGGGATATTTTAGAAACACGTTTTGTTTTGTTTTATTTTTATTATTTAAGGACGGATGGGTTTAAACATGAAATCATGCGTTAGACATAACTGATGCGTTTGCCTTCCATGCGTCTGAGGTCAGTCGTCGGAATGATGATGCATTAATCTTAGCATACAATGACCACGCGTTCCTATCACAAGTTTTCTTATGTTTGTGTCAAGTATAACAAAACACAAGTTTCTCGGGTAATTCGAGGTTGAACACGGGGACTTGTCACTCAATAATATTTGTGAAGTGATGCGTTTGCGGCGATGAATAAAATAAAGCGAAGAAGGTTTAAATGTTTTACACACTACTCCTATTCCTAACTAAACAGATTGAGCAATAAAAGATTTGCATGAGAATAAGTAGAAACACAACAACCAATAACACATAGTATGTTTACTATCTTAAATCGCTCGAGTAATCCCATCTCGTTGCATTAACGCATCACACCTCTCGGTGGTCAGCCGCATGACTATATCTCTATAGTGCATGGTTGCGTCAAGCATAAGATTGTGCCTATCTCTAGGAACAATACGAATCTTTCTTAGTGCGTTCCCATCCCTTACCTTCTCAGGCAGTTGGACGTGGCTACTTAACTTGTAGACAAGCAATGCAACATCCCATAGACAGGCGTTGCCGCAGCCTTTCACCAAGCAAAGAGGATTAACTCACTATACTCGCACAACACACACCTCTCGGTCGGTTGTTACATGCGTCCTATCTCTAGGCTACATGATTAAGCATGCGATTGACTTTGATAAATAAACGTTGAAGATAAACTATGATAAAGATAGAGATGATGAAGAAGACGACAATGAAGGAATGAAGATTTGCATTGATAAAAAAATATCTTAATATCTCAAGCTAAAATGTAATACAATATAGAGATTAGAAGGGAGATGAAGGACTATGCGTCAAGGCTGCCGGTGGTACCATGATTGAATGGTGGAGATGTCTCTCTCGAGCTTTATCTCCAGTGAATGCTCCGACCGTCACTCGGTCTGGGTTGTGGAGATGAAGAATTCTCACTGGAAATCTCTTTCAGGCTCTCATCATAAACTTTTGCCTTGAGGCAGAAGTTTGGATGTCTTAAAATGAAGGTCTCAAGGGCTATTTATAGAGTTTGGACGCCGACAGCTGTAATGATGAAGGTATGGCTCACTGCTGCTTTTGTCACGGTATGGGCATTGTCACATCGCCTTATCTTGTTGATACTCTCAAGGTATGCGTCCGAGCTTGAATTCAGCTGAAGTTATTAACGCGTTCTACCCATCTTGCCATCTTCTATTATGGTTGTCAATCTGTGGCTGCATTCTCTATTTGTTCACCGCTTTCTCCATGCGTTAGACGCATGTGATTTTCGTCTGTGTCGTCTTTGCAATAGACTGGCTTCAGCACATGCGTTTGTCTGTGATTGTTAGCTTTAAACGCATATGTTTGATTCCTGCGATAGCTACAAATATAGACACTTTGGCATGGAATAACACATAATATTGGGTCAGTGAGGATTTAGGTGCTAATCGATGCAAAACTCAATTTTTCACAAATTCTAAGTATTATCACTGCTTTTTCTATCTGTTAGCCCTCATAATTCTAAATAAAAGGTTTATAATAACTGGCATTTCTGCCAATTATCAGGTTGCTCTTGATCCCAAAAAAGAGCGATTGTAACGGTTTGATCCTAATCTATAGAAAGGATTAAGTTTGCTCTTGAACTCGTGGTGTAGCGATTGGGCTCTAATCCATGGAAAGAGTCGGTGAGATTTTTATTCAAAATCCTAAGAGACGCCTAAGAAAGTGAATGTAGGTCGAGTTTGACCGAACCATTATAAAAATTTTCCGTGTTAATTTCTCTATCCCTATACTACTTTAATTTTGCAATTAATGTGTTATCATAGTTTATTATATGAAATTAATCGCAATATTTATTCATGAAGCTAATTGCTCATAATTGTATATTTTGGTTGGTAGTTCTTAAATTTATACATTCATTATCAACCTTGTTATTAGAATCAAAAGGGTACTTTAAAGTAATATTTTTTAACTTCTTGATTATTTTGGGTTGAATTTATTGTTTAGATTACTTGTTAGCAAAAAATTTGTTAATTTTTTTTAATTGGACCTACTTAGTAAAAAGCTTTCATTAATTTAATTAAGTCCTATTCACCACCTCTAGGATTGCTATATCGATCCTATATTTGGTATCAGAACAAGTAGTTCTTCTACGTAGATTATTTTTCAATATTATTTTGATATATAAAGTATCTTATTAATATTTTGATTTTTTTTGAAAGCTTAATTTCTAGAGCTATGACAATTTTAGAAGATCAATGTGTTGATACACCTCGTTTCTTTAATAGTAAAATTTTTTATGTTTGAAAAAAGAGAATGATACATTTTTGCTAGCTATTGATTTTAATATCATGTATGCTTGTAAACATAATTGGTCAAAATTAAAATTGAATTATAAATTGTTCTCTTTAATGCCCAAGCCATAAATATCATATGTAGTGCTTTGGATAGTGAAGTATGTGATAAAATAGCACAAGCTGATTACGTATATGATATTTGAAATTTTCTTGATAATATGTATAGGATAGAAAATTCTCTTTGTACTACTAACAATTTATTTGATGTGAAGGAGAATTATTATTTTCAAAATCAAGAAAATTTCTTTGATGGGAAAACGGAAAAAAAAAAAAAAAAAAGTGATGGATCCTCTTTGTGCATAATGGCTCATTCGGATAAAGACTCCGATGATTAGAGTGATGAAAATGAGATAAATCATGAAACTTATTCTTAAGATGAATTATATAATGCTTTTGAAAATATGCAACGTGATTTAGAAAAGCTCAACTCTAAATATGAGAAATTATCAAAGAATTTTAAAGCATTGTCTATTGAGAATGAATCTTTGATAAATGAAAATGTATATTTGAAAATTAGAGCTAATTATGTGTTGTTGCATAGTAATGCTGAAGTTTGTTGTGTTGAGAAAAATGTTCTAAATGATAGAATTAAGTTTATTGAAAATGAGAATGATAAATTCAATTTATCATGTGAAGTGAAAGTTGAGTTGAATGACTTTGAGAAAAAAAAAGAAGAGAAAATTGAATGTTTTTCTTTAGAATTAAAAGAAGAAATTACTAGTTTGAAAAATATAATAATTGAGTTGGAAACTAGTAGTACATCTCTAAAAAAAGATAAATTTTATCTTGTTGATAAAATTAAATTTCTCGAGCATTACGTTTTTTTTTTTTATAAAAATGAACTTGTTAAAGCTCTAAGAGAAAAAGAGTCAAATCTTGTGAATGAGCTTGAATGTGCTAAAGAAAGTATAAAGAAATTGATTAGTGGTATACAAAAATTGGATAAAATTATTGACATAGGTAAATTTTTTAATGATAAAAGGAGATTTTTTAATCGAAATCCCAAGTGGCACTTGGAAAATTGGATGTAAGTCAAGTTTGATCGAACAACTATAAAAATTACGTGTCTTCTTCTCTAACTCTTTACTAATTATTTTGCATTTAATTTTAATTGTCTGATGTTGTTGGTTGAAATTGATTGAGTATATTGTTACATAATTTTTATCAATCTTGTTATTTAGTATCAACTAGGTTTTTTATAATTAAAAGAATTGTCTAATTAGATTAAATTGATAGAAAAAAGTTTAATTAAACCCTATTCACCCTCGATTGCCATATCCATCCAACATTTCATTATATTTGCAATTTTACAAAATTATGGCTATATTTGAAAAATACCTTTATATATATATATTTGCTATCCATTAAAATTTTTTCAAAAAAAAAAAAAAAAAAAAAAACCAAACAACACCTCCCGTATCTCCTTTTTCCATTCTCCTATGATATGAACTAATTGCGGTGTTTTTATCAAATCATAGAGTATCTATTANAAAAACCAAACAACACCTCCCGTATCTCCTTTTTCCATTCTCCTATGATATGAACTAATTGCGGTGTTTTTATCAAATCATAGAGTATCTATTATGGAATTTTATTAAACTATAAAGACAAAATTTTAACTTTTTCCAAATTATAGGGATTAAATTTGTAATTTAATTAAAAAATCATAAAAAACTTTGTAGGAACTAGTGTAACAATAAATTAACAATAGAGACCATCTTATTGAAAATAAAAAGTAAATAGATTAACTTTGAGATATTTGAAAATATAAGAACTAAGAATGTGTTTGAAATATATTTTCAAGTGTTTAATTTAAAAAATAAGTCATTTGGAAAGAAATTGAAGTGTTTGACAACTTCTCAAAATAAATTTTTGAATGTATTTTAATAAATTTTTATAAAAAAACATTTAAATAAAAACAATTTTTTTTGAAATATATATATATATATTTAATTAAATCAATCCAAATGGACCTAAGTGGACTGAATTAGCATTTTAACCAATAAATTAAAAGATATGGCATTTTATTTTATTAATTTATTTCGTAGGTAAAGAAAACTTTATAATTCATACGATAGGAGAGAAAACTAAAAAAAAATTATGAATAATTTATTGAGACAAAAATGAACAAAAGGATTGGGGGGAAAAGTGGTGGGCCCACAATTGCTTCCCAACGTCCAACTCAAATTTCGTGGCTGACTCAGAAACGAAGCCACGAAAAACTGGGCGACAGGGACGGCCACCGACTAAGGCTTTGTTTCGGACTAAAATGACCAAAATATTCCGACTAAAATAATAATTGAATAATATCAATTTACATCCTCTCTTATTTTGATCCATCAATATATATAATTTAAGTTAACTAAACTATCAAATTTTTGCAAGCTAATTGATTTAGACCATTCATTATAATTACTTTTGAGAATCATCTTTACATTAATTTTCAAACGAATAGACGATTAGAGTAAATGCATCCACATTCTTTAAAAAAAATTATTTCTAAGTTCATTTATGAAAGTTTATGAGCTTAATTGATATAAATATAAGTTTCATGCGAGATTTTTTCAAACGCAATGTAATAGAAGGTATAAATCGATATATTTATAAAAATTTGGAGTTTAAATTGATACAACTTCTAAAACATAGGGTATATATATAATTTTGACGGAAAAGAAGTAATTGCATGAAAATGATTCTATTTTAGTCATTGTATCTTAAAATTTATTCAATTTTAGAATTTTTTTAAACAAGGGGCATATGTTGATGCACAAATCTAGTATAGGTAGATATACAAATTTTCAATATAATAAGACAAGAGAAGATGACTTGTAAAATAGAAAATGGAGTACTTGTGTGGTGCTTGTCATGCAAAGTTTGTGCTTTTGTGAGAAGTACATCGTAGCAAGAGTTAGGATTTTTGTGAGCATACCTTGGAGGTATCTTTGAGTCCCTTTTATATGTAACGTCTAGGGTTTATGGGAGGTGCAATTTGTGGTTCAACTAGACTAAAGCTGGTTTTGATTCAATTTAGTTTACTCGACTCGAGATGGTAAAACCTGGCCCTAAATGGGTTCTAGTCCACGCCGGGCCTAGTTCGCCTCGTTTAGGTTTCGTGGCTTTGTACTATTATGTGGTTGATGTCACTCATACTTCAAATGTCGTCTTCTCATCATGATTCTCATTTTGCATTTCTTCCTCCATCTATATATGGCATTTTGCAAGGATTGATGATGTATATGTTGAAAGAAAGTGAAAGTGTGGTGAATATTTGAAACATAGAAATGGATTTAATTGTATAGATTAAATTCATTATTTATAAACTTTCAAGTTTGATTGAAACTTCAAATTTAAATGATGTTTCATGTATAAATTTAACATGTATGAAAGTTAAATTTGTAGTTTCTTCAATCAGAATGAATTATGTTTGATTTTTGTCAACTAACAACTCAATTGAGTTAAATTTGACTAATATTTCAATTTTTGTATTTATTTGATTTTATTTTATATTTTGGAGAGTTACTAAGTTGCTGCCTGTAAATAGCACTTGGTTCTTCATTTGTAGCTTCTCATTCAAAATTGAAGAGTTCTCTCATTTTTGTTTTCTTTCTCGTGTTCTTGAATTGAGCGGAGAGCAAGTATCCAAGAGTTCTGTCAGATCTTAGTAGTTCAAGGTTGCAGCTCTACCGAAGTTAGTCGTTGTATCCTGCTGAGATTAGGGATGCCCATACCCCAAGGGGTTGAGGCCCCGCGGGGACCCACCCCGAATGGGGCGGGGAATCCCCAATTAGACGGGGAATGGAGGAGGGAGCGAGGATGATTTTTTCTCCGTTGGCTAAATGGGGATGAGGACGGGGATTATATTCCCCATCCCCATCTTCGCCCCTGACCCCGCCCCACCCCGCCCAGATGAATATATTATATAAGTATATTATATAATATAAATTAATTATTAATTATTAACTCATATTCTGTTTATTAAACAGAATATGAGTTTATAATTATAATAATAGTTAGAATTATTATTATTATTATTTTATCTATTACAAAAATTGTAGTATAAAAAGCTAGTTATTTTCTAATTTTCATTTCAACCTTTTCGTACTTTAATACATTTCTAAATTATTTTTACATTTAAGACTTTCTATCTTAAGCCATAAATATTGTAGTATTTAAATGGAAAATTTGACTATGATATTGTAATATTTAAATTTAACTTTTAGAAATTATAGGATTAAATTATATTTTTATACATATAATAGTTTATTTTTTATATACTATTTTCTTTGAATGAAAAATTTATTGGAAATAACTCATTTAATATATATATTTTATTTGGTTGAGAAAACAAAATTGCTAAAAATGAATATATAAAGAAAACAAACGGAAAATTTTCCTAGGGGAACCAATCCCTACGGGGAATCCCCGCGGGAAATTTTGCGGGGATGAGGAATGAAATAGGGGGGTGGGGATGGGGACGGGGAAGCCTTCCGGTCCCCGCCCGCCCGTAGACATCTCTAGCTGAGATGATCGTTGTAGTATGCTTTGAGCCGTGCAGCGCGAATAATTGTCTTCAGGACATCGCTTATTCGAAGCGTGCCTCGACTACGTTTTGAGTCTCCAAAGGTTTTAAGGTTCTTTCAAGTCTTTGATTATTTCCATATTTAAGCCTTGTTATTTCATCTAGCTTAAGTTTGAGTTTGAATATTATACATTTTTTAGTTGAGTTGTAATCAATTTGCTAGTGTATGTAGTTCATGTATATACCATATTTCCCAACAATCTAAAGACAATAAGGCATCTGAACTGATGACTGCAAACTTCTCCACCAATGTTTTTGCTTCTGCCATGATGCGACCGCCCATTGTCAAACCCCATGCTAAAAAATCAGAGAAGCTCAAAGGAGACAATTTCAAGAGATGGCACCAGAAGATGATCTTCTACCTTACCATATTGAATCTTGCTCATATATTGAAGGAAGATTGCCCAATTATCCCAATTATCCCACCAGAAGCGGTAACTCTTGAAACTGAAGTTGCGAAGCAAGCATGGATGCATTTGGACTTCTTGTGTTGTAATTATATACTTAGTGGTCTTGAGGACACTTTGTATAATGTCTATTGCAATGCCTACAATACATCAAAACTATTATGGGAGACATTAGACAAGAAGTACAAGCTGAAAGATGGGTACTAAGAAATTCCTCGTGGAAAAGTTTTTAGATTACAAGATAGTTGATACTAAATTAGTAGTCAATTAGATGGAAAAATTGCAAATTATCATTGGTGATTTACAGAGTGAAGGATTGGATATCAGTGAGCCATTTTAAGTTACTGTTGTAATTGAAAAGTTGTCTCCTTCCTTGAAGGACTTCAAATGCTATCTCAAACACAAGCAAAAGGAGTTATCCATGGAGAACTCGCAGTAAAACTTCACATAGAAGAGGATAATAGAAAAGGAGATATAACTCCGCTAGAAGTTGAAGTCAAAACTCACATTGCTAGAACTTCGAAGCATAAACTCAAGAAGCATCATGAACAAAAGAATGATCCTACCAATCATATTCAAGGAAATTGTTAGGTTTGTGGTAAGAGCGGCCATACAGCTGCAATGTGCAAACACAAGAAGGAAAAAAGTTCCAACAATCAAGTCAACGTAGTGGAAAATGATGATCTGGTTGCTGTCATTTCTTAGGTAAATATGGCTTCAGACATAAAAAGTTGGTAGATTGATACTGGTGATACTAAACACATTTGTAAGGAAAAATCATTTTTTGTTACATATGAGAAGCTAGATGGCAGCGATAAGCTTAAAAATGCTTTAACTGCCTCTATGGAAGGCAAAGGGAAGATTCTACTGAAATGGACTTCTAGAAAGATATTTACTCTCAATGATGTGTGGCATGTTCCTGAGATTCGAAAGAATCTAGTGTCAAATAAATTTATTCGGACAAAGGGGAATATATAGGTGGGAAAAGACTATCTAAGTGATGGCATGTTCAATTTGAATGTATTGGCACAAATGTCAATGAATAAAAATAATATCAACTCTTCTGCTTATATTGTTGAGTTGTGTGATGTTTGACATTTTAGATTGGGGCATGTCGATTATCTTTAAATAGAATGGTAAGTTATGGGGAGACGTTCAAATATCTTTCTAGAAGTCCATTTCAGCAAAAGTCCACTTCACTGAGGTGTTTTGGTCGACGGCTAGATTGGAGGAAGCGTCTCTTAGGCAGAAATCTCGGGTGAGATGGTTGGAGTTGGGTGATTAGAATTCAACATTTTTTCATCGCTTCGTTCGTTCTTGGCATAGTAGGAGTGGTTTTTTCTCAGTTGTTGATTATGAGGGCGTTCGACAGACTTCTCATGAGCAAGTGGTGAGAGTGGTTATAGATTTTTTCCGTGGTAGTTTAGGGTCAGTTTGTGCGGTATAGGGATCTTATTTCTCGGATTGGGGATATTGTGCAATTCAACTGGCCTGGGGAGTGTGTAGAGGTTCTTGGTCATCCAGTGATTAGGGAGGAGGTCTATAAGGCTTTACTGTCTACGATGTCTGGGAAGGGCCTGGGCCCTGATGGGTTCTCAGTGGATTTTTATAAATCTGCATGGAGTGTAGTTGGTGATGACTTTTGTGATGCAGTTATGAATTTTTTTGAGTCGTGTTATCTGCCTTGTGGAATTAATGCCACTGCTATTACACTTATTCCTAAGCGAGCTGGTGCTGAGCATATGGAGGACTTTCAGCCTATCTCATGTTGTAATGTGGTGTATAAGTGTATTTCGAAAGTTCTGGTAGAGAGGTTACGGGTGTGGCTTTTAACTTTCATTAGTGGTAATCAGTCTGTTTTTGTGCCTGGCAGGTCTATTACTGATAACATTCTTTTGTGTCAGGAGCTTGTGAGGGGTTATCGGTTAAACATGAGGAAACCGTGGTGTATGTTGAAGGTGGATCCCCAAAAGGCTTATGATTCAGTGAACTGGGATTTTCTGTTTGGAGTGCTTCTGGCTATTGGTACTCATGTACAGTTTGTTAGTTGGGTGCGGCCTTGTATGATTCAGTGAACTGGGATTTTCTGTTTGGAGTGCTTCTGGCTATTGGTACTCATGTACAGTTTGTTAGTTGGGTGCGGTCTTGTGTCACGTCTTCTTCTTTCTCTGTGATGATCAATGGTTCTCTTGAGAGTTATTTCCCGAGTAGGAAGGGACTGAGACAGAGTGATTTGTTATCTCCCTTTCTGTTCGTGATGGTTATGGAAGTTCTTTCGAGGTTGCTAAATAAGCCTCCTGTATGGTTTAGGTTCCATGATCGTTGTGAGCGTGTTGACCTGACTCATTTGACTTTTGTTGATGATCTCATGTTTTCATGTGCGGCAGACTAGGGTTCTTTGGATTTTGTGATGATGGTTTTGGCAGATTTTGCGGAGATGTGGGGGTTAGTTGCAAATGTGGAGAAGAGCTCTATGTTTGGTGCAGGAGTGGATTCTGTTGAGGCTGAGGAGCTTGCTACCTTTATGGGATTTGCTCTTGATTCTCTGTCTGTCAGGTATCTGGGGTTACCATTGTTGGCTGGTCGTTTTAAGGCTGTGGATTGCGCCCTGTTGATCCAGAGAATTATTGCTCGTATTAGGAGTTGGGCAGCCCGTTCACTTTTGTTTGCTGAGAGGTTGCAGTTAGTAAAATCTGTCCTTCAGTCATTTAAGGTGTTCTGGTTTAACATCTTTATTTTGCTTGCTTGTGTCTCTAATAAGGTTGATCGTCTTTTGTGGGCTTATTTATGGAGAGGCAGGGTAGAAGGTCGTGGTGGTGCGCGAGTTGCTTAGGATGAGGTTTGCTTATCGAAGGGTGAGGGGGTTAGGCATTAAGCATGTGGTGTCGTGGAACCAGGCGGCTATTATGAAGCTTCTTTGGCTTTTGTTGGTTAAGTCTTGACTCTTTATGGGTAGCATGGATGGATGAGTATGTTTTGAAGGGCGATCTTTGTGGGCGATTCGGTGTGAGGTTGGGAGATCCCGGTGTTTGAGGGCTATCCTTCGTTGTCGGGATAAATTCAAGCAATTGGTTCGTTTGAAGGTGGGTGATGGGATGAGGTGTTTTGTGTGGTGGAATCCGTGGTTACCTGGGGGTGTGGTTTTGGAGACATATGGTCCTAGGGTGGTGTTTGATGCGGTGAGTAGTAGGGATACGCGATTATTGAATTTTCTAGATGGAGAGGGGGGCTAGAGGTGGCCTTCTGTTTCACGTGAGTTGCGTGAGATTTGGGGTTTGATTCAGGCAGCAGGGCCTAGGGTGAGTGGTGAGGATTATTGGGTGTGGGTGCCGAGTGCTAATGGTCGATTATCTATAGCGAGTACGTGGGAGAGTTTGCGCCATCATCGTCCTAGGGTGTCTTGGGTGCGACTTCTGTGGTCTGGGGGTGGTATTCCTCAACGCTTTTTTATGCCTGGCTGGCTGTGCGGGATAGGTTAGGTACTTGGGATTGAGTTAGAAGGTGGAATGTCTCGTCTGATGGTGCGTGTCTCTTACGTGTGGGGGGTTGGAAGTCTTGGGATCATTTGTTCTTCGAGTGTGGGTTTGGGAGAAAGGTATGGTTGGGTGTGTTGCATCTGTTGGGGTCGTCTCATCGGGTGACTAGCGGGATGTCAAGTTGAGTTGAGTTTGTCGAGTGAGGATGGGTAAGTGGGTATGAAGTAAGTTGTTTCGAGTCTTCTGGTGTACTTCTATCTATTATATCTAGCAGGAGAGGAATCATCGGTTGCATGGAGGTCGTCTTAGGATGGCATTTGTTTTATTCTATCTTATTGTCTCTATGGTTCGTGCTCGTGCTATTTCCTGGTGGGTTGATCTTCTTAGTCTTCTCAAGTTTTTATTAATGTTATTTCTTCCTTATTGTGTTCAATCTTTTGTTTTCTTTGGGTATTGCCCTCGGTTTGTGGAGTTTGTTTTGTTTCGTGACTGTTTCTCTGGACGGTTATTCTGCTTTCTTTTGCTATGACTTTTGATCTCTGGTTCGATTAAGAGCTCGGTCTTTGTTGTTGCTTTGTTTGTTGTGGTGCCTTGATCCCAGGTTGTGGGATCCTCCTGTTGTTGTATAATAATATTACCTATTCAAAAAAATGTGAAAGAAGAAAAATACGCGATTTTGGCAGGAAAAGACGGAAAAATTTGGATTTTTCGACTACGATGATAATTTTTTCGTGTCACCAATTCATGACTAGAATTAATAGTGATTGAGGAGGGACTATTCTTTGGTTTCCATCTCACTGGTGACGTGAACTCAAAGTATCCAATTAGACTTACTTTAATTTTTTGAATCCCTAGAGTTTTTTTATAGTAATGAGTTTTGATTAGTCTGATTTCTAGAGTCGTTGGTCGAAGTTTGAAAATTATTTGTTAGAATAGAGTAGGTACTACCTATCTTGAAGATGGGTTTGAGGATCTATCTAGCCATTTAAGTTTTGCAGGGCTTGTTCCGTAGATATCTTAACAATATCTCAAACTTATAATATTTTCATTTTTCCCTTTTTCTATTCTAGGAAACAGGCTGGGTATAGAATTGGCTCTTCTATTTTCATCAGTAAGCATTTTGTTGGTAGAAAAAGTTCAATTTCAATCAATTTCAACAGTGAAGGTATAATAGAAAATGGTTGATTAATGAGATGACATTTTGAGGTCTTGATTATGAGTAAAGACTTTTCTGTATCCTTTGAAGTCCATTGTAATATGTTTGACTTTTAAATTGTAATTGATTCTAGTTGGTCTTCGCCTTTGATTTTTCTATTCTCTGTTAGGTTTAAAAGTTGCACAACAAAAGCAATTGAAGGAAGATGAAATTAAGTGGATATTGATTTTGATTGTTTTGTAAGACTTTTCCATGTTCTGTGACTTTGTGATTAGTGAAATTATGTAGATTATCAATTGAATTGGCTGAAAATTAAGAATGGCCATTAACTACTTGAATGCATGAAATAGAAATTTTTGTTTTATGTTGCTTTTGCCACTGTCCTTCAAAGTTCAACCAAGCATACTGAATGATACTTAACTTTCTTGTTGTCATTAGTATATTGCAAAAACATTTACTTGTGCAGTGTGTGGCTTCTCACCCATAAACAAGGGTACTATTTATGAAAGGTAAAATCTCATGAATGTATATGAGATTCCACTCTATGATGGCTTTCAGGTATATTGTGCATAACAAGAGCATATTATTAGTGATGACTTTCAGATACGATTTATTATTTTTAAATTCTCTATTTTATACTTAAGCAAGCGTATATTTCTTGCAGACTTTTTGAGAGACACTCCAGTTAGACATCTAAGTCTTGTAGTAAATTCTTGGTAGATAATTTTGAACACCTCTCCACATTTAATTACCCTTATAACTCAATACCATACTAATATTCTACTAATACTCCTATTATTTCTATAGCTAAGGACCTTACAGTTTTAGTATTGAATTTTAACCTTTAAACCTTGTTATGATTATTTAGGAGTGCTTGGATTTTCTTTTAATAACACATCAAGGAAGTTTAGTTCTACCTTGAGTTTGTTTCTTTTATGGTTGTATGTTGTGTGTTTTAGTATTAAGTGTATGCGAAGAGATTGTAAACATTAAGAAGGTAAACATACATATCTTATAAATATAATTATTATTGTTGGCATTGATACATTGAGTTGAATTCTAAAATGAATGTTGTATTTTTAATAGGTCTTGTGCAAATCTATTGAAGTGAAGAAATCAGCCTAACAAATTATGTATATGTGTTTTTTTTTATTGGGACAATGCCAAACTTTTTTGGCAACACTTATTACATTTAATTTCTTTGTAAATAACTCACCAAAGTTTAGTTACTAGTTTCCTTGTATATAGTTTCTTTGTATAAACGATACCAACTTTGTTATATAAGAAAGTTCATATTTATGTTTGTATGTATCTCGTGTCAAAATTGGAAGAAACATATGTATAATGATAGGGATGAAACAAATAATTATCCATCATTATAAGCACTTTTTTGACATTTCACATGCATGAAATATATCTTTTTTTACATTGGAATACTATCATTAATCAACCTTCAATGATACAAGATGGTGGATAGGTAATTAATAAATGTTACCATGATAGGTAATTAATAAATGATTATTGTTGACTGAATGAAAGTCATGAAACAACCAATTATGACATACTTTTCAAGTGTCATCTATATACTTTTCTTGATAGTGGATTCAAGGACTAAAAAAAGAGTCACGAAAAGTGGTAATGACATTTTTTTAGAGTCGTGAAAACCCTTTTTTGTTGTAGTGTAGATCTTTTGGCGAAAGGATTGTCAAGAGAGTAAATCCTAACCTAGTTGACTTGAGATCCCAACATCTAGCTTCAATAGGCAAACTAGTTGGATAGTTCATAATTTTTTCCCATTTCTATGATGTTCTAGAGTGTGTGATCTGTTGATGTTAAGGTTATATTGATATCTTATTTTACAAGAGGAGTAATGACAAAATACTATCAATCAATATTACCTATATGAAAGTAGAAGTAGGGTCCCTTCTATGAGAACTTTTCAAATGACTTATGTTCTCTAAAGCTCTCATGATTTAGGATTTTGTCCAAGACTAAAATGAACACATACATATAGAACTCAAAGATACAAGATGAGTTGTATGTGATATCTATTGTCTCAATTTACTATTGAGAAGAATAGTTTCAGAGTTTAGTCTCACTATTTCTTCGGTAAATTCGATGAAAATTTACTAAGGAAGGTTTAAGTCTAGAAGACACCTCTCCTTATGCATAGCTTGTATGTTTGCTCTAAACGATTTTGGTTTGATTTTTCTCATTTTCTTTCATGTAGGGGGATTGTTATATATATAGTGAAAAAATGTGAAAATTTGGTGAATATTTGAAACATAAAAATTGATCTAATTGTGTAGATTAAATTAATTGTTTAGAAACTTTCAAATTGGATTTAAACTTAAACTTAAAATTATGGTTCATGTACAAATTTAACATGTATGAAAGTTAATTTGTTGAATTTTATAGTTTCTTCAATTTGAATGAGTTATATATGCTTTTTTTTTTGTCAAGTAACAACTCAATTGAGTTAAATTTGACAAATGTTTCAAATTTTGTATTTATTTGATTTTATTTTGTATTTTGGAGAGTTACTAAATTACAAGCTTATAAATAACAACTTGATTCTTCATTGGTAGTATCTCATTCCAAATTGAAGAGTTCTATCATTTCTTTCCTTCCTTCTTGTGTTCTTGAGTCGAGTGGAGAGTAAATATCCAAGAGTTTTGCCAGATCCGAGTAGTTCAAGGTTGCAGCTCTACCAGAATTAGTCGTTATATCTTGTTGAGATGATCGCTATAGTCTACCTGCAGCCCATGTAGAACGAATAATCGTATTTAGAACAACGCTTATCAGAAGCGTGTCTCGACTATGTTTTGAGTCTCAAAAGGTTTTGAGGTTTATTCAAGTTTTTTATTATTTTCATATCTAAGTCTTATTACTTCATCTGATTTAAGTTCGAGTTTGAATATTACACATTGAGTGTACTATTTTTAGTTGTAATGAGTTTGCTAATATATTCTATTCATATATAATACCATTTTCCCCAACAGTATATACCAATGAGGTTACAACACTATACAACCATACCTTATTAACTCATTCGTTTTTGCCACCAACGGTTGTTGCTTGAGCTCAAGTTGGTAACTTAATTCCACAACCATCGATTTCTTACCATGATCTTATTAAAAAGAGAGAGAAAAATATTAATTCTAGTTTTTGCCAAGTTAACTAAAATCTTAATCTTCAACTAAGGGTATAGTCAATTTTTGAGATTTATTGAAAATACATCCACGAAATTTAAACTTTTTCAAAGTATATAGCCTAAATCGAATAACCCTTAAAATATATTGACAAAAATAGTATTTTAACTATTAATATATTATAAATGTGGACAAAAAAAAGTTTAAACTTACAACCTAAGAAAGAAAAAGGCTATTAAAGAATAAAATAAACGGAATATAGATATAGTCTTAATTATTTTTGTTTCTTTGAATGTAAGCATACCTTACCAACTATATTTTTACGTTCTTTTGTCTTAAATACGTGATGTAATATATTCTATTAAAAACACGATTACAAAGAACAAAAATATTAGTTTCTTTATAAAATGAAATTCTCACAAGAATAGAACGAAAGAATTTTAATTATTAAACATATGCACATTACTATCACTTCATTTGAATTTTTTAAGTAATTATAGAGAAAATCTCCTTAATGCTTGACGTGTGTGAAGTGTGATTGAGTGAGAATATTATTACTTCCGTTGAACACAAAAGGAAAATTTGTTTCTTCCTCTTAATCTTTCAATCTTTTACATAAATTTAGGTTTTGAAAGAGTGTGTAAATCATTCTTGTGATAATTCTCCATTTATTGTTTATCTTGCTCGAATATTCTAATTTATTTGAATTAAAAATTCTGTATTAAAACCTCTTGTCCTACCCTACATCATTGGTTCATATGGGAGTGGGAAAAAACGAAATTGTGGGGAATTATTGTCAGAGCAATGCATCGAATACCGTAGATCCGAAGGCTCCTAAAGGCTGAGAAAGAAAGAGGGCAAAAAAATGGAAGACAAAGTTGTTGTTCTGTTTGAAAGTTTGATAGAATCTCTATAAATATGAACATGCAAGGATATGAAGTTTTGATACAACCTAACAACGATATAAAAGGATCTTTCTTTGAGGATGAAGCCAATAAAATGCAAAAAGGGGCTTTCACCTTTGTCGTTAAATTATAAATTCAGTTCTTGAATTTTAACGTATTAGCTAGACACGAAATGAAAGATTTGAAGACATCTCACACACAATCTAAAGTTTAAAGACCTTTAGCATTTTGTATGCATTGTTAGGATTGTGGAGACAAAACTCCATGGAGAAGCACATAATGATGAAAAAAAATATATACGTATATAATATATACACATATTATAATTTGACCATTTGACTTGGTCAAAATTGAAGAAAAACCATCTTAATTTTGGTGTGTCACGAATTGGGCTTGACCCATTTATGTAGTTAGGCTTTTCAACAGGTTACGCACATATATACATGTTTACATGAAAAGCTAAGAGAAAGGTCCAAGTTGACGTCAATCAAAGGTTTCTGTCAATTCTTCGTTTTTCAAGAATTATATTTTCCTCTATTTTTTATGCAGTCTATGTGAGACCGTGAGTATTTGAGAGCAAATATTCTTCTGGATTTTTTTTTTTTTAATCTTTATTGTTATTTCTAAGATACTAAGTTGTGGTATAGGGAATCAAATGGTTCATGTTAGGCTATTTGAAAAAGATTTGTAGTGTTATCTTCATCATAGTAAAACCTGCAGTTGCAAAAGACTGAATGTAGTCCCGAGTATGGGGTGAACCAATATATTTTTTGTGTGGATTTTTTTTCCTTCTCTTAATTATTTTAGTAATTTTATGATCGTTGATTTTTTTTTTTTTTTGCTCTAACCTATGGAAGTGGGGATTTAAGATATAATTTTGATATTTTGCATTTAATTTATATCCTAGTATAAATTTCCAATAAGTGGTATCAGAGCTTTTGGTTCAGGAGTCATGAGATTATTATAGCCAAGAGGTTTCGAGAATAATTAAATTTGATGGAAAAAATTTTGGATATTGGAAGATGCAAGTTAAAGATTTCTTAACTTACAAGAAATTGCATGAGACATTAAAGGTGAGACCGAAAGGGATGTCAGATGAAGAATGGGGGAACCTGAATGAAGAAGCAGTAGTAATCATCAGGATGTGTCTTTCAATGAATGTTGCTAGTCTTGTAGCCAATGAGACTAATGCAGTGAAGTTGATAGAAGTGTTTGCAAATACGTATGAGAAACCATATGCCAATAGTAAGGTTTATCTTCTTAAGAAGTATTTCAACATGCAAATGGACGAGGATTCTTCTATTAATTCCTATAGTAATGAGGTTACCACTTTAAATAATCAATTAAAATCTATTAAGATAGAATTTATTGATGAGGTGTATGCTATTCGATTATTAATGTCTTTACATGATAGTTGGGAGAGCATGAAAACAATATGTCTAATTCAATTGGGGATAACACTTTAAAATTTTCAAAGATTTTTTATTTACCTATATCTGAAGAAATTCGTAGGAAGGACAACAGTAAGATACTAAGAAATTTGTTGTAAGTTCAGCTTTAGCAGTGACTAAAGGTAAAGACAGGATAAACCCAAAAAATAATGGGTCGAGTAGAAATAATATAAAGGGGAAGAATAGGAATAATGAGATAGAATGTTTCTACTGTCCCAAGAAAGGCCACTTCAAAAATTAGTGTAGGAAACTAGAAGAGGATCGGAAAAGAAAGTAGGAGGTAAATCACGTTGAGACTGAAGAAGTAACACTAAATCTAGTTGAAACTGATGAAGAAATAATTAGTGATGTTTATGCCTAAGCTGAGAGTAACACATAAAATAGTAGCCACTCATCTAAATGGATAATTGATAGTGCAACTTCCGTATATATAGCTTCAGATAGGAGTCTATTCATATCTTTCACATCAATACATCGTGGTCTAATGAGGATGGGGAATGGTAGAGTTTCCAAAATTGTTAGGATTGGGAATATTAATCTGAAGATGGAGTGTGAAGAAAATTTAGAATTACGAGATGTCAAGTTTATGCCTAGGATGAAAATAAATCTCATCTCTATTAGCAAGTTAAATGATGAGGGTTACAGTTGCGAGTTTGGCAATTACTAGTGTAAACTCAAGTTAGGATCCCAGGTAGTGGTTGTTGGCCACAGAAATTTCACATTATATAGTTATCAATTTAGTGTTGTCAAAGGATCAGAGAGACGATGTAACATTCGATCATTCACAGGACTCCTTAAGTGGAGAGAAGAGCTCAGAGTTCAACCTTGGAAGGGAAAAATTTAACTAAGTACCTAAAACTATGCCTTAGAAGAAGAAAAATTTCTAAGTATAAGAGGCATAGTAGTTTGGAGTAAAAAATTTGGTTAAATGTCCAAACTATAGTATGAAAATAAGAGTTAGATTCATAGCATAAGAGAGGATGGAGAATCTAGGTTAAGTTCAACGCATGGTGTAGTGGAGGAAGTAGGTCATTACAAAGATAATAGCATAGCTGACCAAGCCATAGCATAATGGACACATAGTAGGTGCATCCAAGGGGAGGTTTTGGACAAACTTTGGATATTTAGGGGATGTTGGAGGCTATGCTATGAAATTATGTTATGAGTCTTGGGGACTATGCTACGAACAAAGGAGATTGTGCAAATGAAAGCATGATGGGCGCATAGGGTAAGCATGATGGGTATATAAGAGAGTATGATGGGTGCATAAGTTATTCAAGGGAGAGATTTTGGCTAAGTGTTGGATAACATAGGATACTTCAAGTGGAGGAAACCCTAAAGAATGGAGTGTTGGACTCATAGATGGAGTGTTAGACGCATAGATGGCCATGTGGGTGCATAGATGGGTGCATGCTTGGAGGAAAAGTAAGGCAAAGAGGACACATGGCTATACTTTGAGTGTGAAGAAGAAAGTTATGCTTTGAGAAGAACACAAAAACCAAGGAAGAAGGAAGACAAGGAAGGATTGGCAAATAAGGTTTAGGTTGGACACATAAAACTAGGGTTTGACACATAGGGGACTTTGTGGATTCCATTTTAGGTCTATGAGAAGCAAGATGGAAGCACAAGACAATCTCTTAGAAAAGAGTTACACCAAGGAAGCCAATCCTAGTTGAACATATACCTAGGAGGAGAAAGGGTAGGTGGGTGCATACAATATAGAGTGGGCACATACCCTAGTTATGAGCCAAGGGAAGAAACTATGCTATAAGATGAAAGGTGAGTTGAGCACATAGGAAAGAGATGTTGGACGCATATAGGGTGTTTAGTGAAGCAACCATGCACCCCACATAGGTTACCATGCATTAACTTGAGAACTTGGAGAGCAAGGTGGGATTGACAATAATGTGGGATACGTGGCTCAACCAAGTGAAGTCTTGGTGGAGCCAAGGATAAGGTGGACGCATAATAGGACATGTAAAAGGTCGGAATGACAACTTAAGGAGGAGTTGTGCGTTGGACTATGCATGGTGAAGACACCTCAGGCTCGCATGCAAGTCGATGATGGCATGGAAGTAGGTGGTGACTCAACGTGGTGAAGACACTCAAGAGGAGATATGTCATGTGTTGATGGCATAGGTGTTAGATTTTATGTCCTAAAACTTGTAGTTTGTAATATCATATTCTTGTTCAATAAATCTGTTATTGAAAATCTTTAGTAAATTTAAATTATATATTCATGAATCCAATAAACTAAGGATCCGAGGCTATTAAGTTTAAGTTTGAACTTTATGTAGTGACATAAATGTGGATCAAGTTCAAATATATAGCTAAAATGGTCTATAGTATATGAATAAGGTTGGGCGCCTTATTCTGGGGACACTATGGATGCGGCCCATTTTGTAGTTAGTACAAACGATGTGATCCTAAATCGTTCATGTGAAGACATGAAAATGGGGGCATCCTCTGTAAAGAGTTTACATAAGACTGAACCATGAAATAGTCACTTTTTATGTTCTAAACGCCGTTTTATGTATAAAACTGACTATTTCGTTAATTGATGACTTAGCTAACTTAATATTAATCCTGAGCTAACTATGAACTTCTGTTCACTCGGAATTATCCTTAGATCTGCATAGGTGAGGGCAGTTCATTATCGTTAGCCCAATAAGCCTCCCATTTCAGGGGTAAGAACAGGTGGATAGCTGGGACGGAATTCACTCCTACCCGTTATAGAGATAGTAGATAGGTTGTTCCTTTTAGTACTGAATCCAGGTCTTGAACAAGGGGCTCTACCCTCTCCTTTGCCCGAGAGGGGTTCGGTTTATAGGTTGGACCTTAAACCAATTGTTCATTAGAGGATCAGTGGAACTTAAGGAATAAGATGTAGTCTCGAGGGTAAAACGGTTTTTATGACCTAGCCGAGATTGCAAAAAACCTGTGAAGGATTAGCTTACTAATCATGGTTATATCATATGGACACAAATATATCTATAGTGAGGGGAGTGCAACTACGAGACTATAGTGGAATGACTCGTGAGTTAACGAATGTTGATTAGCTCCATCTAAAGAGTTTAACCAGCTAATCTCGGATCGTTGGAGCCCATGATCTATAGGTCCATTAGGTTCCCCTACTAACTCATATGGAATAAACTTAGAACAGTATGATAGAATAATTCGAATGATTTGAATTAGGTGAAGAGAGAGAAACCGACAAGTATATGTGATATAGTGGTCGGTTTTTCAGTTTAGACATACAACTTTAATATTTAAATGTGATTTAAATATCAAGAATATGAATACGTTCATATTCGGAAGCTCGGAAATAATGGAAATGGTCAAAGAAGTAAAAAGTCAAAGAGTTGACTTTTTACTTTGAAAAGTCAAAGAGTTGACCTTTTACTTTGAAAAGTCAAAGAGTTGCCTTTTTACTTAAGTTTGACCGACCTTATATTCAAATGTGATTTGAATTTCGAGAAAATGAATGTAGATTCATGCTCGAGAGGTAAAAATTAGTCAACACGGAAAAAAATCATAAAAAGTCAAAATGTTGACTTTTCGGTCAAAGTTTGACTTTGACAAAATGACTATTTTGCCCTTTGACTAAAGTTAGTGGGAAAATCCAAACTTTTGTTAGATAATTCCACTAACAAGCTAGTGGGCTAGGTGTTGGCTTATAGTCGAGACATTAAGCCTATTTAGATAGTGGATTTTGAGGTGTTGGGTTTTTTATGAATTTGTTTTATGCAATTTTGCATGGTTTTTTCCTATAAATTTGGGCTTTCAATTTGGAGAAAAGACTTTTGACATTTTTCCAAAATTTGGTTTTTAAATTTGGGTTGGAAAAATCACCATTTTTTGATAAAAATTCAAAACCCAATCCCAACCCAAAAATCCATCTTCTATTTCCATATCTTTCTATCTCTCGGGTTCTTCATCCATCGGGTCCCACAACTCGGTTCTGAGTCCAGAGGATAGTAGGTCAGCTCTAGTGGTTGTTCGGTTCGTGTTCGAGCGGAGATAGAAGAGTTTCGGGAGCTTCAAAGGTAATATTTAAAAAAAAAAACCCCTAACTAATTAATTTAGGATTGTATGTTTTTTTGTGCAATTAGAGTAAAATTGATCCTCATTTCCGCTGCGTATGCCTATTTTTCCATCATATGGTATCAATGCATGTTTTAGTTTTACTCAATTGGTTGTGGTAGGTTTCAATTTATTAGATAAAATTGAGATTGGAAACTAAAATGGTTTTTAGGTTTTGGCAATTAAATTAAGTTTTTTTATTAGTATTAATTTATAATTGCTCGCATGTTTATGAGCATTAATGTGTGGCAAAGGGTCTGTAAATTTGCTAGAGTAATTAGAGTTGAAATTAGACTATAATTGTTCGGTTCTGGGAAAGAAGACAGCTTCAAATTTGGAGAAAAATGGCTCATAGACCCGAAATAGCCACTAGAACGGAGAGAGTGCTCCTAGACCCGACCCGAGCAGCGCTCCAACCCGATTTCTCGCACGCACGCCTGCCCCGCCCGGATCCGACTCACACGCTCCGTCCGTTCCATCTGACCGGCGCTCCAGCGTCCGTTGACCGCCCCTGCAAGCGTTGACCAGTCGGTCCAGACGATCTGGACCAATCCAGTTAAGCCGGTTTGACCGGTTCAACCTTTTTTTTTTTTTTTTGGAGTTTTTGGGTCGATTCGAGAGTTTTTTTGGCCAGTTCAAGTTGGTTCAAAAGTGTTTGAAGCTGGTTCGAGAGCGGTTTTTTGTACTACACCAAATTATTATTGTAATAATTTAGTTGTTTGCTTAATTTAAGAGCCAAAACCAATCCATTTTAGGGTGTTTAATTAATTATGCATGTTGATGTATGTTTTTAATTAAATTTTGAATCTTGTTATGTATATAGTATGCCATATAGATATAAAATCCCACCATAGGTTAACATGTACATGCATTTGATATATGTTATAATTGCTATAATGTATATAGTATGCATGTTAAGTTTTTTTTAATATAAAGTGTTATATTAAAGCATGGTCATTAAGTATGAATGTATGTTATAGATGTATGATTCTAGGGTTATAATAGTTATAATTTTATTTTATAATTGTTATAAAATAACCTAGACTTTAAAATCTATAATAAAGGTAAAAGTTGCATGCTCACCTAGAATTAAATTAGTGCAATTTCACTCAGCTTTTCTAAAGAGTTAGAATAGGTCGATTACTTGTTAAACAAAGAGTTATTTACTTACCCGGGGAGATCTTGTCTAAGATTGGGGGTTCTTAAGATGACGATTTATGGAACACCTCCTACCTGGAGATCAAACTGGCGTCTAAGTCAAATAACCCTAGTTTTAATGAGCATGCGTGAGAGATGTGAGGTAATAAAATTTGTTTATCACCTAGACATCATAGGTTAAAATCCAGTATAAGAGTTATACATGGATCTATCAACTAGACTTAGGATATGTTTAATTTAGCCGAAATATATCTCTAAGTATTGTTTTTAATATATACCCTAAACCATTATAGAACACTTCAGCTAGAGAAAAGTAACGTACTTTTAGCTCTAGCGTCCCTAAGAGTTCACATCGTGAGGTCCATGCAGGGCTTTGGGTCGTGCTTAGGAGCGGACTCCTTTCGAAGAGTGTTTGCATGGATCAATATCAAGGTGAATAGGGGAAATAGTTCATAGTAAGTGGGTGAGGGGTATGTAACAACATATCCCACGGTCTCTTCCATTAGGTCGCACCGTGAGATTCCTATAATGCGCCTGTATGTCTGCCCTAGAGCGACCTTTCCCTTCGGAGGGTTGTATTATAGGATTCGGAATACCCCGAACTCTAAATCTGGATAGGCACTCTTAGATCAGTTTTCATATTGACTTTCCACTTTCAGGAGCATGTTGATTCTGTTTTCTGAAATCCAAAAATGAAAGGTTACACTTACAAGAATTACTAAGATGTTAGTATATTCTTGACCAAAGTAGCAATAACTAAAGTGTTATAAGAATAAAGAGTTATTTTGGGGTTAGCATCTAGTCAAGATTGTCTTGGTTCAAAAGAGGAATAATCCACTGCCTTTTGGTGGAGGTTACTCTAAACTTTTGAAATATCGTTGCAAAATATAATAATGAAGAGTACATTATTAGTTTTTGCTAAATTAAATTGGTTTATTTGTGATTATAGTTTTTCTAAAAGAATATGTTTATCTTTTTCAGCATGAATAGCTCAATAATTCAACTCTTAGCTTCCGAGAAACTAAATGGCGATAATTATTCGACATGTAAATCAAATCTAAACACAATACTGGTAATTGACAATCTAAGATTTGTCTTAACTGAGGAATGTTCTCAAGCCCCAACCTCAAATGCTAACCGAACTGTTTGGGAAGCATACGATCGATGGATCAAAACCAATGAAAAGACCCGTGTTTACATTCTTGCCAGCATGTCTGATGTTTTGGCAAAGAAACATGAATCCTTAGCTACGGCTAAAGAGACAATAGATTCATTAAGAGAAATGTTTGGGCAACCATCATGGTCCCTTAGACACGAGGCAATTAAGCACATTTACACAAAGCGGATGAGGGAGGGGCCTCTATTAGAGAACATGTCCTGGACATGATGATGTACTTCAAAATCGATGAAGTAAACGTCGAATCCATTGATGAGGCTAATCAAGTTAGCTTTATCTTACAATCTCTTCCGAAGAGTTTTATACATTTTGAGACAAATGCGTCTTTAAATAAGATAGAATTTAACCTCACTACCCTTCTTTACGAGCTCCAACGATTCCAAAACCTTACTTTAGGTAAGGGGAAGGAAGTGGAAACAAATGTTCTTACCACTAAGAAAAAATTTATAAGAAGATCGTCCTCTAAAAACAAAGCTGGACCCTCTAAAGCTCAAATGAAAAAGAAGGAAAAAGGGTAGGCTCCCAAGATAAGAAGGGGAAAGAAGGATACAGATAAAGGAAAATGTTTCCACTGTAACCAAAACGGGCATTGGAAGAGAAATTGCCCGAAGTACCTTACAGAGAAGAAAGCTGAGAAAACGACACAAGGTAAATACGATTTACTGGTCGTTGAAACATGTTTAGTGGAATATGATACTTCAACCTGGATACTAGACTCAGAAGCCATTAGTCATATTTGTTTCTTGTTTCAGGAAACTAGTTCTTGGAAAAAGCTTGAAGAAGGTGAGATAACCCTCAAAGTTGGAATAGGAGAGGTTGTCTCAGCTGAAGCAGTGAAAGATCTGAAGATGTTTTTTGAAGATAGATATCTAGTGCTTAAAATTTTTTTGTATGCACCTCTTATGAAGAGGAATTTGATATCTATCGCTTGTATTACAATTATATACAATATCTTTTAATATAAATGAAGCGTTCATTTTTTGTAAAGGTATTCAAATTTGTTCTGCTACACTTGAAGACAATTTATATAAGTTAAGACCAACTAGAGCAAATTTTGTTTTAAGTACTGAAATGTTTAGAACATTAGAAACTCAAAATAAAAAACAAAAGGTCCCTTCCAACACTTATCTATGGCACCTAAGACTTGGTCACATAAATCTCAATAGGATTGGGAGATTGGTCAAGAGTGGACTTTTAAGTCAATTAGAAGATAACTCTTTACCTCCATGTGAATCCTGTCTTGAAGGAAAGATGACCAAGAGATCTTTTACTGGAAAAGGTCTCAGAGCCAAAGTACCCTTAGAGCTCGTACATTCGGACCTTTGTGGACCAATGAATGTCAAGGCTCAAGGTGGGTATGAATTTTTCATCAGTTTTATTGATGATTATTCAAGGTATGGTCATGTTTACCTACTTCATCACAAGTCTGATTCTCTTGAAAAGTTCAAAGAATATAAGGCTGAAGTTGAGAATGAATTAGGTAAAACAATAAAGACATTTCGAGCAGATCGAGGTGGAGAGTATATGGACATACGATTCCAAGACTATTTGATAGAAAAGGGGATCCAGTCACAACTATCTGCACCTAGTACGCCTCAGCAGAATGGTGTATTAAAAAGAAGAAACCGAACCTTATTAGATATGGTTCGCTCTATGATGAACTATGCTATATTGCCTGATTCCCAACGTTCCCTCTAAAAGTGTTTCAGAAACACCCTATGAGCTATGGGAATGGCGTAAAAGTAGTTTACGTTACTTTATAATTTGGGATTGCCCAACACATGTATTGGTACAAAATCCCAAGAAATTAGAACATCGTTCAAAATTATGCCTATTTGTAGGTTATCCAAAGGAAACAAGGGTGGTCTGTTTTATCATCCTCAAGAAAAAAAGGTATTTGTATCAATAAATGGCACATTCTTAGAGGAAGACCACATTAGAAATCATCAACTACGCAGTAAAATAGTGTTGAAAGAAATTTCAAAAAATGCTACAAATATACCTAGTTCATCTACTAAAGTAGTAGATAAAACTAGTATTTCTGGTTAATCACATCCTTTTTAAGAGTTGAGAGTGCCTCGACGTAGTAGGAGAGTTGTTCATCAGCCTGACCGCTATTTGGGTTTAGCTGTGTAACATCCGACACCTTTTTATTTATTTATTTATTTATTTTGTGTAAAACTTTTTCCTTTTCAGTAATTGTTCTTAGTTGAAAGACATGTTTGGAATTCTGAATTTAAAGTATAAACGCGAGGATTTAAGTGTTGTCGTGGAATTTATTAAAAAAAAATTCAATTTGAAAAAAGTTATGGCAGGAATTAACTATTTTTGGAAAAAGAAAAGGAATTAAATAGTATAAAGTGGGTTAAGGAAAAAAAATCTAATTAAAGTTATACTATTTTCCTTTTATTATTATTATTATTATTTTAATTATACTTTTATAAACCCCCCTTCACCTTCTCCCCACGCGAGCCCCCCCCCCCCCCCCGATTTCTTCTTCCTTGTCGCACGCCCAGCCGCCGCACCCAAGTCGTCGTGCGCCTCCAACCGACCACCGTTCGTTGACCTCGAAGCACTGCACGTCCGCTTTCAACCGGTCGCACCACTGCCACATTCACCCAGCCGTCGACCTCCCTCCAACTGCGTTGCTCGCCGTTCGTGAGTTTCGACCGACCAGATCCCGCCGGTCAGACCACGCCACTCGCCGTCGCGCCTCCCTTTGTCGCACGAGCCGGACTATCGCCGCTCCCATTTTGGACCACTGCCCTGTGCCGTTTTCGCCCAGGTCGGAGCCCAGCCCATCTGGATCTGCGCGTTCGCTGCCCGCTGCCGCCCTCCGTTTGCTGTTCGCCGTCCGCCACCGCTGTCACCTTTGGGTTCGCCGGATCTAGCAGTTTTAGGTAAGCCTTTTGTGAAGTTGGATGGAAGTTTGGGCCCTATTAAGTTTGGAATGAAGGTTAACTTATTCGAATTATTTTTTTCCTTAGTTTTGAATCGAGGAAACTTTTGGAGTGGCTATCCAGCGGGTTCGAGATCGTTCGACAAGAGTTTTGGTAAGGATTATAGTCCTTATTGTTGGTTTGTGGGCACACTTTGATTTCTAAACTAGGTTTGACTTAACCCTTGAATCCTTAAGGTTCTAAGTTTTCGTCCTTTGGGGAGTTAAAATCTGTTGGAATGAGATTTTGGAGTGGTTGTTAACCAAGTTCCTTGGGTAAGCTATTGGGTATTGTGGTTTTGAATCTGAGTTGTCGTAATTATTTTTTTTTGGACTGAAACTTAATGGTTGTATTCATATGGTAGGGTCGTTTCTTCAAGCCGCAGCCACCGTTTGATTGTTTGAGTTTATCTGTGGATTTTCGATTAAGGTAAGTAATCTTATCACTGGAACTGCCCACGGGCCAGGCTCTAGTTGTATGCTAGCATGATAAGTGTATGTTATGGTAACTGTTAGCATGTTGATTGATAGTATGACTTGAATCAAAGTATATTCTAGCACAAATTCTGATTTGTTTACATACATACCTAAGTGCTTGATCGTTAGTATGTGTTTTCATATGTCGATGGATGATCTGCTGGCGTTGAGGCATACTTGTATGTTGTGGCTTTATGATATAAGTTATACATGGATGATGTATAATATGTTGTTAAGAATTATGGGTATGTGATGCAACCATGGTATTAAGGATTTTTATGTATGCTTTAGAACCATACAATATTGAATCTTAGCATGTTAAGACTGTGTGAATATCCTCATTGATTAGTTAGATGCTCACTAGTTTGTGTTTCCTTCGGGATTCACCAGTTTGTGTTCCTTCGGATTCACCAGTTTGTGTTTCCTTGGGATTCACCAGTTTGTGTTTCCTTTCGGGATTCACCAGTTTGTGTTTCCTTGGGGATTCACTAGTTTGTGTTTCCTTCGGGATTCACCAGTTTTGTGTTTCCTTCGGATTCACCAGTTTTGTGTTTCCTTCGGGATTCACCAATTTTATGGGCATACTTAACTACAATAGAATAGAACTCAGTCTCTTATATGTTACATGTATTTATGTGCCATATGTGGGTATCTAGAGGACACAGATGCCTAGCCTGACCCCAGTGGTGGGGTTACTTACTGAGTATTTTATACTCATTCTTTCTTATGTTGATGTTTCAGGTAAGGGTAGAGATGCACCGACAATGGCGCAGCAGAATTCATGATCGAGGCACTGGGAGTAGTTTTTACGCTTCCGCATCATGACATTTAGAGTCCTTATTTTTCCCTTAATACTTAGTTTTATCGTTTTAAACTTATTATTAAGGATTATTTCTTTTATATACCCTTAATAGTCTTTACGAGTTATGGGTACCCTATTATTGTTTTAACAATTGCATTTAATAAATGTCTTTTGAACTTTTCTTGTTTAATTAGCATTTATTTCAACATAACTGGGCATCGTTTTAAATTCTATGCATGTATTTATTTTAATAACGACCTAACCTAAGTCTAGGGGGTCGGGTCGTTACAGTTGGTATCAAAGCCCATGTTTTGGGTTCTGTAGACTGACTTACTATGTAAGTCTAGGTGTCCCTGTGGCCAGTAACGAATTCCTCGTCATTGCCAGGTACGTTCTACTAATGAAAGTTTCCATGTATATATGAGGACAGTGATGTAGTGTTTTAAACACATGATGTCTAAGAGAGACCCAAAAATAGTTAGCTAACGTACGAATTTATGACAGGACATGGCACCTAAACGTAGAACAAAGAAAATAGTTAGAGAAGAAATACCAGCAGAGAGAGAGGGGAGTAATCAAACTGCTTCGGCGGCGCCAATTTCGCCTACGACTCAAGTGGATGAAAAGGCAATGGAAGCCTGAATAAATGAAGCTATTGCAATCGCTCTGATGGGGAAGCTGCAGGAACTGATCCATAGCATGATGGCAGGACAGCCTGCCCAGACTCAGGTTCAAGAGGAACCAGTGCCACCTGAGCCGTTACGATAAACCCGTCCGCAGGACAAGGACACGCAGAGCCTGTCTCTCGAGGCCAAGCATTTAAGGTATTTTCGGAAGTATGACCCTCGCCCCTTTAATGCATCGTTGGGAGACCCCACCAAAGCGAAACTGTGGTTGTCATCCATTGAGACAATTTTTCGTTTTATGAGGGTCCCGGAAGAGCACAAACTGCAATGCACAGTCTTCATGCTGACTGGTAACACGACAATCTAGTGGCGTTCGGTAGAAAAGATTATCGATATTGGAGGTGACCTTACAACTTGGGAACAATTCAAGGAACGTTTTTATGAGAAGTACTTTTCGGCCAACGCCCGATACAATAAGCATGCAGAATTCTTGAACCTAAAGCAAGGCGTTATGTCAGTGGAGGAGTACGAGTAAGAATTCGATAAGCTGTTTCAATTTACTCCTGAGATAGTGGCCACCGAGGCAGTGAGGACCGAGAGATTTATCCAGGGCCTGAGAGCGGGTTGCGAGGGATGGTGCATGCCTTGGATCTTCAGATTTATGCCGCGGCACTGCGAGCTGCTGTGAGGATTGATGCCGACTCCCAGGGGGGGAGGAATACAGAAGGTCACTCGGGATTGGGACCTCCGCAGGACAGAAAATGAAGGCTGAGCATAGGACTCTTGAACATCAGCAGAGGGGTCAGAACACAGTGCATGTTCCACGTCAGTGGGGACAACAGAGTACCCAGGCTGGGAATGGTAGAGAGGATAGACCGATATGCACCACTTGCGGTAAGCAACACTGGGGACGTTGTTTAACCAGCTCTAGGAATTGTTTCGGTTGTGGCTAGAAGGGACATATGGCAGATAGATGCCCAAAGAGGAATGCGCTTGAGCACAGGAGCCAGCCCGTAGGATCGTTCCAGAGAGGCCCGAACCGCCAGCAATAGCAGGGAAAGGTATTTTCTACCACTCGGCGTGAGGCCGAGAAGTCAGGCACCATGGTGACAGGTACATTTCCTAATTTGGGACACCATGTTTTTGTTTTATTTGACTCTGGTTCTTCGCACTCGTTTATATCTGCTATATTTGTGAGACACGCCATGTTAGACTCAGAATCGTTGCCATTTTCTTTGTCTATTTCCACTCCCTCGGGAGAGATCATGTTAGCTACAGAAAAGATAAAGGCATGTCAGGTAGAGGTAGCAAACCGCGCATTAGATGTAACCCTGATAATTTTGGATATGCGCGATTTTGATGTTATATTAGGCATGGATTGGTTAGCTGCTAACCATTCCAGCATAGATTGCACTCGTAAGGAGGTTATCTTTATGCCTCCTACAGGAGCTAGTTTTAAGTTTAAAGGGGTTGGGATCGTAGGCCTACCTAAGGTGATATCCGCATTGAAGGCCAATAGGCTATTCGACCAAGGAGCCTGAGGCTTTATGGCGAGTGTGGTAGACACCAGGGAGAACGAAGTTACCTTGACTTCAGAGCCAGTAGTGAGGGATTTTCCGGATGTGTTTCCAGAAGACCTTCCCGGATTGCCTTCGCAGCGGGAGATAGATTTTGCCATTGAATTGGAGCCAGGCACAACCCTTATTTCGAGGGCCTCATACAGGATGGCCCCGGCAGAGTTGAAGGAACTGAAGGTCCAATTGCAGGAGTTGTTGGATAAGGGTTTCATTCGCCCTAGTGTGTCACCATGGGGTGCACCCGTTTTGTTTGTGAAAAAGAAGGATGGATCGTTACGTCTGTGCATTGACTATAGAGAGTTGAACAAGGTGACTACATGCTCGTGTATAGTGCTAAGGATCTGATCTTTACTGGATACATCGACTCTGATTTCCAAAACTGATAAAGATGCTAGGAAGTCTACATCTGGATCAGTGTTCACTCTTAACGGAGGAGCAATAGTATGGAGAAGCGTAAAACAAACTTGTATAGCTGACTCCACAATGGAAGCTGAATACGTAGCTGCTTGTGAAGCAACAAAAGAAGTAGTATGGCTGAAGAAATTCTTGACAGATTTGGAAGTTGTTCCAAATATACACCTACCCATCACCTTGTATTGTGACAACAACGGTGCAGTTGCAAATTCAAAAGAACTTCGAAGCCATAAACTGGGAAAGCACATCGAATGCTAGTACCACCTTATCTGGGAAATCGTACACCATGGTGACGTTATAGTGACCCAGATACCTTCTAAGAAAAACATTGTTGATCCTTTTACAAAAACCCTCACAGCTAAAGTTTTTTAGGGTCACCTACAGAGTTTAGGTCTACGGTGTTTCTAAACTAGGACAAGTGGGAGATTATGTTGGGCGTGAATGCCCTAGTTTATTGTATTCATATGTTTATTGTACTCATATGTAATATTAATTTCTCACAGTTAAATTCAGCATCGTTTGATCCTACTAGGAGTTTTAGTCCAAGTGGGAGTTTGTTGGATTTTATGTCCTAAAAATCGTAGTTTGTAATATCATATTCTTGGTCAATAAAGCTATTATTGAAAATCTTTAGTAAATTTAAATTCTATATTCATGAATTCAATAAACTAAGGATCCGAGGCTATTAAATTTAAGTTTGAACTTTTTGTAGTGACATAAATGTAGATCAAGTTCAAATATATATCCAAAATGATCTATAGTATATGAATGAGGTTGGGCACCTTATTCTGAGGACACTATGGATGCGGCCCACTTTGTAGTTAGTACAAACGATGTGATCCTAAATCATTCATATAGAGATATGTGAGTGGGGGCATCCTATGCAATGAGTTTGCATAAGACTGAACCATGAAATAGTCACTTTTTACGTTCTAAATCCCATTTTATGTATAAAACTGACTATTTCGTTAATTGATGACTTAGCTAACTTAATTTTAATCTTGAGCTAACTATGAACTCCTGTTCACTCGGAATTATCCTTAGATCTGTATTGGTGAGGGCAGCTCATTATCGTTGGCCCAATAAGCCTCCTATTTTATGGGTAAGATCAGGTGGATAACTGGGAAGATAGGGTGCAAAACGGAATTCACTCCTACCCGTTATAGGGATAGTAGATAGGTTGTTCCCTTTAGTACTTAATCCAGGTCTTGAACAAGGGGCCCTACCCTCTCCTTCGCCCGAGAGGGGTTCGGTTTATAGCTTGGACCTTACACTAATTGTTCATTAGAGGATCAGTGAAACTTAAGGAATAAGATGTAGTCTCGGGGGTAAAACAGTTTTTATGACCCAACCGAGATTACTAACAACCTGTGAAGGATTAACTTACTAATCATGATTATATCATATGGACACAAATATATCTATAGTGAGGGGATTGCAACTACAGGACTATAGTGGAATGACCCGTGAGTTAACGATGTTGATTAGCTCCATCTAAAGAGTCTAGCCAGCTAATCTCGGATCGTTGGAGCCCATGATCTATAGGTCCATTAGGTTCCCCTACTAGCTCATATGGAATAAACTTAGAACAATATGATAGAATAATTCGAATTGTTTGAATTAGGTGAAGAGAGAGAAACCGACAAGTATATGTGATATAGTGGTCGATTTTTCAGTTTAGACATACAGCTTTAATATTTAAATGTGATTTAAATATCAAGAATATGAATACGTTCATATTCGGAAGCTTGGAAATAATGGAAATGGTCAAAGAAGTAAAAAGTCAAATAGTTGACTTTTTACTTTGAAAAGTCAAAGTTTGACCGACCTTATATTCAAATGTGATTTGAATTTTGAGAAAATGAATGTAGATTCATGCTCGGGAGGTAAAAATTAGTCAACACGGAAAAAATCATAAAAAGTCAAAATGTTGATTTTTCGGTCAAAGTTTGACTTTGACAAAATGATTATTTTGCCCTTTGACTAAAGTTAGTGGAAAAATCCAAATTTTTGTTGGATAATTCCACTAACAAGCTAGTGGGCTAGGTGTTGGCTTATAGTCGAGACATCAAGCCCACTTAGATAGTGGATTTTGAGGTGTTGGGTTTTTTATGAATTTGTTTCATGCAATTTTGCATGGTTTTTTCTATAAATTTGGACTTTCAATTTGGAGAAAAGACTTTTGACATTTTTTCAAAATTTGGTTTCTAAATTTGGGCTAGAAAAATCACCATTTTTTGATAAAAATTCAAAACCCAATCCCAACCAAAAATCCATCCTCTATTTCCATATCTTTCTTTCTCTCTCGGGTTCTTCATCCATCGGGTCCCACAACCCGGTTATGAGTCCAGAGGATAGTAGGTCAGCTCTAGTGGTTGTCCGATTATGTTCGAGCGGAGATAGAAGAGTTTCGGGAGCTTCAAAGGTAATATTTTAAAAAAAATCCTAATTAATTAATTTAGGGTTGTATGTTTTTTTTGTGCAATTAGAGTAAAATTGATACTCATTTCCACTGCGCATGCCTATTTTTCCATCAATAGGAAGAATGTCAAGGACACTCTTGAGGGCCTACAAATACTCCTGAAGAGCTTCATTTCAGCTCACAAATCAAATTTCCTCGGAGGAGACTCAGAAGGAAATAGTTGGAGAGAATTAGGGTTTCAAAGAAAGACCATGCATTAAAGAGGTATGCCTATGTGTTGGTCATGATGCCATGTGCCAATGGAAGGCAGGTCCAAGAGGGTGGACCATGCGCCCAACTGGTCTGTTGATGCAACCATGCATCCAAAAAATGTTTAGGAATGTCACCATGCGTCCACAACTTCCCAAGGATATCCGAAGTCTGTTTTCATTTCTGTTGGAGTTGGTAAGTTGAGTTTAGGGCCAAGAAGGTATTCTAAGGCTATTTTAGCCCTAAACATAAGATTCTAAGCTAAAATTAGGCTAATGTAGGCTCGGAATCCAAGGAAGAACCAGGAAAACCAAGAAGTTTGAAAAGAGGTAAACACCTGATGGTGAACTGTGAGTGATTTATTTTTAAATGTTTTGGTTAAATCTGTATACATATATGATATTATATATATATATGTATATGTATGGTTTTGAAAACCTTGGCATGATCGAAAAATATGATTTCTTGGATTTTGATCACTGGTTTTCCGTTGTTTTACTTGGATGACAGTTTTAACTTTAGTTTCGTTTGAAAACATGTTTTATAATGCTTTGATTGGAAAATCGAAATGGTACTCAGGAAATGTTAACATACCTCATGGACATCTGGCTGGGATTGTCAGCGTACCCGAGTATGTCTAGCGGGATATTTTCGACATGTGCACATTCAGTGGGTTTTATTGGGTACTGGGCCTATTTTCTCGGTCTCGTATTTGGTTGACATGATTCATTTTCGAGAAACATATGATCATGGTAGTGTATCTCGGTTACCAGACTGAGATGTTTACATTTGTATATTATGATATTGTTTTATGATTGTTTGTCTATGCAAACATCTTCAAAACGAATTTCAAAAGCAAAACCTATTTTTGTATATAACATACCATTCACTGGGCTTCCTAGCTCATGTTTTCTAAATGTTTTGTTCCTCCCCTCATTCCCCCTTCCCCTCAGCAGGTAGCGAAAGAGAGGAGTTCTAGGGTGCCACTTGAGGTCAAGGTCTGCCATACTACAGTCACACTTCTAGACTTAAGTTTGTTATTATGAGTTTTTGTAATTAAGAGTCTGGAACTGTTGAGTTGAGTTTGAGGGCTTGTAAACTTTATGTTGTATGTAATAAAAGAAGTTAAGCCAAATATTTGTTGTTATATTTTCTTGGTTGTAAGTTTACTAAGAAAAACATATAAGAGATGGGTAATAGGTATCACAAAAGGGCGGTATTTGTCATCCTCACATGTCCTTTCGGACTTGAGAGGTGAGCTTGGGAGAGGGTGTGACAGATGGTGGATGCCAGTTATAGTTGCAGATGGCAAGTATAAAGGTACAGTTGAGCTAGCGACAATGATAGCTAGTGTTAATCAGTCAGATCAAGGTCCATCAGTTCAGAAGCAATTGGGAAGTCCAAGAGAGAAAGTTGATGGTTATCATAAACCCCAAGTTATCAGACAGTTGAATGAATTGATAAAGTCGCAGAAGGGAATAAGAGCACCAAAGTGAAAGACCAAAGCAATCATCAAGGTCAAATATAAAGTCTCCAGCTTTGCAACAGGTTTGAAGGAGTTAAACCATTTGCAAAATTTGTCTTCTTCAAAAATAGGTGTTCAGGATTGAAGAAGATGACAGTTGGTACCACTTAGCTAGAGTGGGAGTACGTGACAACCTCAGGGTAAGAATAGACGAGCTATAGTTATTTTCTGATGGTTTTATGTTTTATTACCTTGTTGATTTTACAGGTTTTATGTTGAACTTTAGAGTTTACCAAAAAGATCAGAGATGACAGTTGTAGTGGGATTATAGTCTTGGAGTTTGCCAAGATATTATGTTTTATTGCAGTGGGAGGCAAGATTGTCGTTGATCTCCAAGTGGGAGAATGTTGGGATTGTGGAGACAAAACTCCATGGAGAAGCACACAAGATACATACATACATACATACATACATACATACATACATACATACATTTTTTTACATACATACATATATACATACATACATACATATTTTTGACTTGGACAAAATTAAAGAAAAACCATCTTAATTTCGGTGTGTCACTAATTGGGCTTGGCCCATTTATGTAGTTAGGTTTTTCGACAGGTTACACACATATATATATGTGTTTACATGAAAAGATGGGAGTCAGGTACAAAAAAAAAAAAATCAAAGATAAAGGTCCAAGTTGACGACAATTGAAAGTTTCTTGTGGCAAAAGGTCAATTCTTCGTTTTTCAAGAATTATATTTTCCTTTATTTTTTATGCAGTCCATGTGAGATGGTGAGAGTATTTGAAAGCAAATATTCTCTTGGTTTTGGGTGTTTTCTCTTTACTGTTAATTCCAAGATACCAAGTTGTGATATAGGAAATCAAATAGTTAGTGTTGGGCTCTTTGGGAGAGATTTGTACATTATCTACATCATAGTAGAATATGCAATTGCAGAAGACTAAATGTAATCCCAAGTTTGGGGCGAATCAGTATATTTTCGATGTGGATTCTCTTTTTCTTTCTCTTATTTATGTTGTAATTTTATGATCGTTAATTTTTTTTGCTCTAACTTGTGGAAGTGGAAATTTAAGATATAATTTTGATATTCCGCATTTAATTTATATCTTAGTATAAATTTCCAACATGCATGATCTATTTTTTAAAAAAAAAAAAAAAAAAAAATTTGA